>NW_027191430.1:3081686-3091738 GCF_041956435.1 Mycothermus thermophilus
GCTGGGTTGAAAGGGTTAAACATGTTGCCGGGGACAACGTCACCCAAGTATGCTCTAAAAATGAGAATTCTCTAATTAAATATAAGGTACATGTATAAGTCCGAAACTCAAATATCAATCAACTCGCTCATCGTTTGAAGGTGTCTTCCTAAATCCCTCTACAACGGCATTCATGAAATCAACGGTTGGACCCAAAAGAAGGAAGAGAGCAATAATCTGACCAAAACTCCACTCTGTCTCCTCCTCGCTGACGGGGTTGCGCTTAATCATTTGCTCTAACGACACAATCGCGTAGATGGAGAATGCGATATAGGCCATGACTTGGATAAATTCGCGAGCCCCTTTCCCCTCACTGATGCTGGACGCATCTTCCTCAAAAGTCACGGTCGTCGATGGCGGGTCAAAGTCCCGGAAATGACGGCGGTAAAAGCAACAAGATGCAACCCAGCACGGTGCCCCAATGAGCAGGAAGATGATGAAACCAGCTGGGGGCGCAGCCAATGTGGCCAGGATAATGTACCTGAAGACATTGTTGGTGGCCTGGATGCTCTGACCAAAGAGCACATAGACAACGCTGTCATTGCACTCGGGCTGACTTCCGAAATCCGGGGCACGAACCCAGACGTACACGTTAAACCCGATGAAGGTTGCCGTGGCACAGACGACCAGAAACGAGTTCATAAAAAACCGGACCTTGTTGGGTCCTTTCGACGAGATCCGAGACGCCATGTTCACACCAAGAAGAGCGAGGAGATGTATGACGACGATGGCGTGAAACAAGGTGAGCTGGTCGTGGGTCGCCTGGTACCAAGACGTGCACAGGAGCGCCATGCCTTGGAGTCCGAGGGCGTTCTTGTACGACCTCTCGAACTCCTCTGATGGATGTCCGTTTGCTACCAGCCTCGTGACAAAGGCGAGCAGACGGCCTCCGAGACAGAGGGCGTAGATAGATGCCCGGATCTATGTCGTGTCAGCGACCTTCAGGGAACTCGAGAGTCGAGGGAAGAGATGCCTACTCCCGTGCCGCTGACATCGGCGTTAGGCTCGATGACGGTACAAACGGCAGACTCGGTTGTGTCCATAGTATTATGGGCTTCGAACATGGACGCGTCGGATCAACCTATGTAAACCAGATGCATCGCGACGAGGCTTCGGAGACTCCGCGGAGATCACAGCGATTCTTCTACAATCATCAGGGCACGGATCGCCGCGATGTATCCTCAGCCGCCAAGCCCCCCCTGACCCGAGGCGCCAACGAGATACTACCTTCACTAGCGCTCATCTTCAATATAACTATGCACAGCCACACGCAGGTCGCTAGCTGCTAGCTGCAGATGATTGGCAACACATTGTCCCAAGCAGGCTGACTGCGCCGCACAAGGCTGAAGTCCATGATGACCAGCTCCACCCACGCGTCGCCTTTAAACCACAGATCTATCATGGAGCATCACATTCTTCGCGTTCACAGATATCACATCAAACACCTGGCTTGAGAACGAACAACATCATGTGTTATACTTCGTCAAGAAAACAGTCGCCGATACCTCGCGAACAGCTCGAGAGATCTTCGAGCGGCTATGCACTCCTCGTCCATGGCAAGTTTCTATTCAACAGGATGACGAAGGTCAATGCTTGCTAATCCGGGTCTCGTCTTACCTACTAGTCTTAATCTATGTCGCTCTCTCAACAATAGACATCGGATTCAATGCCGCCGGTGGTGCCGCCGCCGTGGCGACTGGCGCCCATGTGAGCGGCCTTCCTCTGACGAGCAGGATGCTCGGGATCGGCGCGGTGGCCGGGATCACCAAGGCTGGAATCCTCGCATTCTTTGGGCTTTTTAGGTTTGCCAAAATCCACATCGGCGTGTACATGCTTCTGCTCGTGGTAACGTCCATGTATGGCATTTGTGTTCTTATTACGCTGCAAGTGGCCAATACGGTTCTCGGGCATAGTAAGTATATGGGCGGCGTCGAGATTTCTGTCTCATGCAAGCGATTCTTGGCTCACATATTTTCCTTGAACAGCTCCTTCAGAGCTGCTGATTGCAGCCGTGGTAGCCGCCATTCCACTCTCGTGTGAGGGGGCGAGCATGTACCTTTGTAAGTGAATCATGGCCGTTCGAGACTGCGTTTTCAATGGTCTTAACAAACCTCGGTAGCCATCGGAAATTATCGACAAATCGACGAGCTTGAGAACTCTGTGGAGACCAAGTTCGAGCCTTGCACCGACATATGGGTTATTGGTTGGGACGCGCTTGGCGGTTATGTTTTTGCTCGCATGGCCCAGAACCAAGGTCAGTCAGACCGTTCGTTGCGAGTGGGTGCATAGATCTAGGGGTTCGTTCCGCTGACTTGATTCAGGTATGCCTATCTGCCCATTGAACGCAGCTGCGGCAGCTGGGGCGGTGTTTGGGACGTTGTCGTGTATCCCAAAGATGCTGGCCTATTGCTGCTGGTATGTTGTTCACACGGTCTAGGGAAATGAAGACAGCAAACATGGAGTATATACTATAATTAGAGCGAATGTTAGCGAGGAGTACCTGGACATAAATAGGTCCCTGTACACATAGGTTTCTTACATAAGCCCTTTTCTCCGCCTGTCCGCGGCCGGCCTTTTGTGTTCTTATTCCGGGTTTCAGTTTAGTTAAAGGTGATGATGATGCCGGGTTCTTCACCAGGTGACACAGCACACAGTGGGCGGGCAGATAAGTCATTGGTCCTGAGATGAACACCAGCACGAACGGAACCGTGTGGCTTTCTGCGGGGGAGATTTAGCGCTGCTGCCAAGTCTGACCCCTGCGAAAGGGCCGGATCTAGCCCCGGAGGAGACAACCCAAGCCCATGTGGACAGTTTCCTGCCCGCAGTGAGCGAGAATGCCGTCCTATCGAATAAGGCGAGATGGGCGCGAACACATATCTGATAAGTACCAAGATTGATGTAGGAGGCAGTGCCGCCATGAACCAAAGGAAACAGTTGGGCAATGTTTAGCAGCGATGGCCTAGTAAACGCAGTGTCGCACTCGTCTAACAGGGTACCTGCAGGACAACCCAAGATGTGAGGCAAATCGCGAAGGCTCAAGAACCACCAAACCCCCTCCCAAACCTGGCACGGCGTGTCCTGGACTGGTGAGGATTCTGCACACTTGGCGGCACTCGCCACTAGGACGTCCCACCACCCTCGGTTCGGATCATACCTTGAGCACATGCGTCCCAAGAACGTGTTGGGCACATTCGGATAACGGGAGGAGTGGACGAGGAGAAATCCGAGACATCAAGATGACTGCTGTGATGATGGCTGGACCGGGACATCAGGCAAGGGACGTTGACAGGGACCTTACCTATCCTCCATGGCTGTTCTGGACACCATGCGTGAACAGTGAAGGTACCCAACTACAGAGGTAGTCTCGGGGTTCCGATATCTTGGTAACGTAGCTGCCTCCCTTCGGATTTACGATTAACCTTATTCCAGATCCCGACCCGGCAGACCGGAACAGACGTCTTTTCCTCCCACGCCCACACCATCACCCCTTGCCCCCTGTTTTCCACGTTACCAATTTTGGTAATCGATAGTTCTATGCAACCGCGCTTGTAAAGGCTCCTCACGGGCCTGATTTCAGGATGGTTGGTTCTTGGGTCCTCCAACACAACTCTTGTGTGCTTTGCGTGGGGTGCTATCCCACCGTCAGATGCCCAAAGCCATGCGGAGACAAGCAGCCAGTCATACCAGAAACGAGAACCAGGATGTGGACCACGATGCGACGAAGGCCGTCTTGACCGTACCAATGGGGCAAAGCGAGATAATGATGCCATGGATAAAGCCCCTCAGTATGTTGGCGCTGGCGTGGCAGCATAGAAAGTGGGAGCGAACCCATGGTTTCTTCGCCTGTCTCGCTCAACCCACTTTCCTCCCCTCTTCCCCTCGGTAACGCCAGCAGCCGGAAGTTCCGGGCTGGATTCTCTTCGCCATGTTTGAACCATCGATCAAGGGGACGGCGGGGCTCCTGGTAGGAGTAGGTGGCTCTGAAGAAAGTCCTGTAAACAGATGACAAACTGCTCACATTTGTCCAGGGCATCGTCCTCTACTACGTTGCTCGCGGCATCTACTTCGCCTTCTTCCATCCCCTCGCCCGCGTGCCGGGTCCCAAGCTCTACGCCTTCTCCGACATCCCGTACCTGTACCAGCTTCTTAGCGGCAACTTGCACGAATGCATCAGACAGCTCCATGAAGAATACGGGCCGGTGGTCCGCTACACCCCAACCGATGTCTCCTTCATAACCCCTGGTGCCTGGCGCACCATTTACGGCCACCGCATCGGGACCTCCGCCAACATCGCAGCCTTCCCCAAGGACCCGCAGGGCTACCGGCCAAGCGAGTCCGGCCATCCGCAGATCCTCAACGCCAACGAAGTAGATCACCGCCGTCACCGCCGCGTTCTGGCCCACGCCTTCTCGGACAAGGCGCTGCGAGGCCAGGAGTCCATCCTGCAGCATTACGTCAACAAGCTCGTCACTCGCCTGCGCGAGCTGGCTACCGCTGTCGACAACAAGTCCTCCGTCGTGGACATGGTCCGGTGGTACAACTTCACCACCTTCGACATCATCGGGGACCTGACCTTTGGCGAGCCGTTTGGCTGTCTCGACAGCGGCGGCTACCACCCCTGGGTTGCCATGCTGTTTGACGACATCCGGCTGATCACCGTGGACGAGGCGTTCAGACGCCGACCGGCGTTGGGATCGATGGTGTGGAAGCTGGTGCCGAAGAAGTGGCTGGCTGCTAGGATGGAGCATTGGGAGCGCAGCAGGCAGACGGCGATGCGTCGCGTTGAGAGCGGGAATACGGGCAGGGAGGACATCATGTCTTACATTCTGAGGCACAACTATGACGAGCAGGAGGGGAAGGCAAGCAGAGGCCCTACACTGAGTCAGGGGGAGCTCGTCGAGAACGCAAACCTCTTGCTCCTGGCCGGCAGCGAGACGACGGCGACGGTGTTGTGTGGCATGACCTACTGGCTGCTACGGCGTCGTGAGACATATGACCGGCTAGTAAAAGAGATTCGCAGTGCGTTTGCAAAAGATGAGGATATTACTGTGGCGTCACTGAGTGGGCTCGAGTACCTCACCGCTGTTATTGAGGAGGGACTGCGAATGTGTAAGTCGTCGACAGAATGCTCTCCATGTGGGACGATTTTCGCTGACAAATTATGAATGGACAGACCCTGCCGTGCCGCCCGCCATGCTACGAACCGTCCCAGGCAAAGGTCAGGAGATCGAGGGTTATTGGATTCCCGGTGGTGTAAGTCTCCTTCCTCTGCAGCCCCAGGTCTTTCCGACCATCTCCTGGGTAATATTACAAATGCTCATGGTGATTTTGTTTACAGACCACGGTCGGTGTGCCACATTGGGCAGCATACCAGAATCGTTCACACTTCCATAAAGCCGACGAGTTCATCCCTGAGCGATGGCTTGAGGGTGAACGAGACCCGGCCTTCGAGAATGACTGCCGGGTTGTATTCCAGCCGTTTTCTGTTGGGCCAAGGAACTGCATCGGAAAGAAGTGAGTCCAACTTCATAACCGCGTCATCTTGAACTTGATCATATTTTATACCAACCCTCATCCGATGAGTACGACTGTTAGACTGACTATTTCTCTAGCCTGGCCAATGGTGAACTGCGGCTTGTTCTGGCCAAGATCCTTTATAACTTTGACCTGGAACTGCTTCCTGGGAATGAGGATTGGCATAAACAGAAAGTCTTCGTTCTGTGGGACAAGCCTGATCTGAAGGTGAAGTTGACTCCGGTGGTGAAGTCATAATCGTTTGTTCGGACAGGTTAGAGAAGGCAGTGCACAGGTCTAGGTCAGGAGCGGTGAAGAATACCTTGAGTCGCTCATCAAGATACCCACCTAGAACAGCGATAAGAAATATCTTTATCAAGTCTTGAGAGCCTCAATTTGTGAGACAGGAAAACCGGAACTTTGAAGAACTGGACGGCCAGAAGCTCTCAGTGAGCTGTTGGAAATCAGCATCCGGAGCCTTGGGTCGCACCATGCCAACATGAACCCAGGCAACCTTGCATGACCTCGTCTCGAGGCACGTAGAGGAGCATAGAGCGGGAAGCGTTCTGATTTGCCAAAGATGTGAGGGGTATGACCTCTGCAGTATATTAGACGCACCCGATTATCCGGACATAGAGCGTTTGCTTCCCTTGCTTTTCTCCTGGCGTCACGTTTGGCTGGGATCAATCACGCTGGAAAGCTCCGGGGTTTTTCTCGAACATTTGCCTCACTCCTCTTCTATTATCAATGTAAGCACCGGTCTACGCACCTACTTACTACTCTCGGGAGCTCCAAGGCGGTTCTCCTGACACCTAGTCATAAGCACCAACCTGTCTTTTTTTTTCCTCCGCTTCAAAGCACCTCATGCAGACACCTGATCCTCAAGGTCACTCGCCTGAGGCGGTTGATGCCACGGAAGCAGGCCGCCGAACGCCAAGCTCAATGACCTTCTCTGAGTGTAAGAGTACATTGACACATGCCTAAAGTGTTTACTTTGTTTTGTGGGCACGCATCTTTAAGTTGAACTGACCTCTTCTGCCCTCACTTTAGCAGCTGCCAATGACTATGCCGAACGTGTCAAAAACTACGCCAAAGCGAACAGGGGCGACTATGACTTCCTGGCAGAGTTTCTGTCGCAAGCAGGTGATATCGATGATGGGCACCCCGGGCCACATTCAGTATTTCGTACTAGAGAATCGCACCTCCCTTTTGGTCTTCCGAGCCAGGCTGTCCGGTTTGCATCAGTCTTCAGGGCCTCGAAAGATGCAGTAACCCACGTTCCATTCAACACAACAAAGGATTTCTGTGACCTAGAGGATTCGGAAGTGCTCCCAGACTCCGGCAGTTTTGTCATTTTGCTACTTCAGGGCTTCCCATCCCCCCAATGGCTCAGGCTACTTGGAGCAAGGTTCGACATTGACCCAGAATTCTTCCGCCGCCACTTGATATTTAGCAGTCAAGTGAGATCAAGGCCTTCAATCAGCCGCCGAACGGCATCTCATATTCTCCCTTCATGTCATGGGTGGATGGCATCCCTGCCAATCACAAGGGTGATCTTCAGATCATTCGGCACAGAGGCGCGAATTTCGAACTCTAGAATCCGCATGACTAGTGGTATCTACGCGCATCTCTTTGAAATGGTAGATTCTGATTATCATGGCCACACGCGCATCCCACGACTGGCAGAGTCAATTCTTAGGGGATTTTCCATTCACGATAGGCACTCATGTTCTCTGGAACAGTCTCTCAGTGTGGGATTCCATGTGATTAGAAATGGGTGGATAGGTACGTTTATCCATTTGCATTTGTATGACGCAAATGCGCCCCATGCCCTATCCATCCTGCTCCTTGTGTGACACAGTGTACATCAATAGTAGCTGCTGATCTTCGTGGATTACTAACTTCTGGGCCTTTCAAGTCGTTATTTGGCACGATGAGGGTATTTGGTCATTTCCAAGCGCGCTTCGTCTCTGGGACGAAGTGAAGTGGTGGTCAGTCGGGTCCCCAGAGTGGGCATGCAGCGTGAGCTCGGTCGAAGAGATTTACCACCCAATCTCGACTCAGCTCCCAGTTCTTTGGTCACAACAGACTTCGGGGTCTAAAGACGACATAGAGGAGCCTGACGATAACCAAACCATGAGAGGCAACAATGTTACGGCGGACTCAAAACCAACTTTGATGGAAAAGGTCTTGGAAAGATATCCCCAAGAGGTTGAGCTCAGCAAGGCCATCCATGACCCTTGCTACGCCTTGACACCTTTCCTACGACTTGCTGCAGCATCAGAAATGGACTTGGTCGATCTGATTTCCCAGACTCTGAGCTGGCAGGTGGAGTCGGGCCAAGAAGGGAGGACTATAACTGGCCGACCCCTGGAGGACATGGTCTATCATCAACATATTTTGAAACAACACATCCAGCTCCTCAATGCAGCCATCAGCGCCTTGTCATCCTGGCCTGCCGGCCTCCTCCCGCGGCATAAGGGCATGGACAAAGGATTGAACAACAATGAACCCCAACCAGACCAACCGACTCCGTCCGCCTCCCTGAATGATAATAGAAGCGAAACCTCAGACATTGCACGGCCACCCATCCCAGACATTTCTGTCGATAAGCCAGGAGGGGTTCTCGACTGGGTTATCCAGGACTACAGATACGTCCTCCAAAATGCCGAGGCAGTGTTACAAGATTGCAGTCAGGGAATAAGCCTCGCGGCGCACCGCGCCTCAATCGAGGAGTCGGAAAAAGCGATTGCTGAAGCACGCGATGTCACCAAGTTGACCCGCCTCGCAACTCTGTTCATACCATTGACGTTTGTTACGTCTGTGTTTGGCATGAATGTACGGGAGTTTGGCGAAGAGCAAGGCTCCTCTCTTTGGGTTTGGGGTGTCAGTGCAATCATTACTAGTCTGGTGACTTGGATAATGTTGGTGGTTTTGTATGAGTGGCGCTGGCCTGCGGTTGTCAAGTATTTCCTTATTCAGACTGGAAGAGGAATTCGGACGTGGTGGCGATCGGAGACCAGCCCATTTTGGGAGCTCGCTGTGCTGGAACCCTTGGAAAGGACAAGAAGGGAGTGCCGCTCTGGTAGGCTAAGGAGGGCATAGGCCAGACATCTTGGAGTCGCATGGGCAATATGGGGAGGGGTCTCCGCGTTCTTCAATGTACCTCGAGTCATGTACCTACATCCGACACGAGCAATGAGAAGAATACCCGAGAAGCTAAACACCAATACCTACCGATTCCCCAAGCTGGTATCTTAACTCATTCCGTAACATGAACATGAGCACGGTTCATACAAGGCTGCGTTGGCGCTGCGGAGTGACTTCGCATGGCTGTGGCGCAGCCACGGTGTGCATAAGGATTTCAGCACCTCTCGTGTTGACCATGACTCTGGTTTCCCCCACTTTGCTGCCCTGGAGTCTCTGAATGAGAAGTGCGTTCTAAACACCGGAATGTTGTCTCCATCTTTGACAACTCCTTTTCCATCCGCTTAAAATCAAGTATTGTGCCATTATCAAGCAGCGCTCTCGCCTTGAATATTCTAGCCTTGCGGGCAATATGGCAACGCCTGATCCTGTTGAGCAGAGGCACGAGCCGCCTCGTGTGACCACAGGTGACCATGAACGACAACAAACCCGTCGAAAGTTTCCTGAATGTAATAGGAAATCCATACTACCACGTTCTCATTTTCCGCCATGCTTACTGACAGTAGCGTCCCTGATGCAGCAGCTGTTAGGCGATATGCCGACCTTGTTACGGACTACGCCGATGACATCGCAGACGATTATACCTTTCTGGCAGAATTCCTCTCGCGGGCTCATACGGTGGAAGAGTCTTATTATGGGCCAAATCCCGTGCAAATATCTGTTCATCAAGCACCATTCCCACCTCAGACGGTCCGGTTCGCATCGGTGTTCAGGGTACTAGGTAGGCCCCGACTCTCTCTGAGAGCCCGGTGCAGGTGCGAAGCGAAGCGCGGTCCTCCACCACACGCAGCGCCCACAACGCAGCGATCCCACCCACAGAAGCCCCCTTTCCCACAAAATCCAGTCAACCGCAGTGGCAAGGGGGGCTCGCCCCCTTGACCCCCCATCTTTGAGCCGAGGCAGCGCTGTCAACCCTAACCCTCAGTCAGCCAGCTTCAACAAACTTTGAACAAAAATCGAAAAGACCCCGGAAAACGCGTTTTCTCGCAGAACCGGGAGTTTGTTGAAAGTCAGGAAACAGCCTGTTTCTGCAGTTTTGGAGCCAAATCAGCCTAAAAAACACTCTCTCTCAACCTCACACGAAGTAAACATTACCATCAAAACAGTCCATAGGTTACATAATCACACAACCAGACCAAGCCATTCCCACCCCCATCGCATGCCAAACCACCTTAAATAGCGTTGTAGAGATCAACCTCCTCCAGTATCGCAGGGACCATCTCTTCCGTAACCCGCTGACCAGCCCTCTCCGCCACATCTATCTCCCGGTGGATATGGTTGTTTGTACGGTT
>NW_027191430.1:3092818-3107180 GCF_041956435.1 Mycothermus thermophilus
CCAAGAGAAGCTCCGCGCTGGCTTCGCTGCTTCTTCAGATACCTGAATCGCAGCGAAGCGCTTACGCGCTTCGCTTCGATCAGCCGAAGGAGTCACTCAAGTCCCCTTCGATACTACCAACGAGTTTTGTGAATTGGATGATTCAATGCTCCTCCCGGACCGAGAGAGCTTTGTCATCGTGCTCCTCCAGGGGTTTCCTTCACCCCAGTGGCTTAACCTACTGGGGGCAAGGTTCCAAATTGACCCAGAATTCTTCCGCCGGCATGTGAAGAGCACCCCGTTCGGACCCATGTAACTCTTCCCTCATGCCAGGGCCGGATGGTCTCGTTGCAAATTCCACGGCTTGTGCGTGAGGTTTGCACGAAACAGCCCATCCCAGTCGCGAGGGTGAGGTCAGCACGGGCGGTTATACAGCACCACGAGGATCTATGGAGTCCTCATCGTTGGGAACCAACTTCTCTCCCCCTTGCAGAGTGTATTATTCGGAACATTTCAGTTCTTGCACGGGGGAATTGCTGCATTGAGCAGAAGCTCTCAATCGGCGTTCATTGTGTGGAAACAGGGTGGATAGGTACGCGTGTCCACCAGGGCGAACATAACCAACTCTTCTAACCAGGGAAAGCAACCATTTGGTGCGATGAGGGCATCTGGTCAAGCCGCCACCTGCTTGGGCTTTGGGAAGATCTCGGAATTCATCCACCTCATGACTCTGTCGAACAGATATACTACCATATACCGACACATACCTCTGGTATTTTGCCTCGACGCACCGTGGAGACAAGGGAGAAACGCCGCGAAAGCTTTTCTCAGGCTGGGCATTCCTCAAGGGCAATCCCCGAAGGCACTCATGACGGTCCCTTGACGTCATGCCCAAAGTTAAACATTGTCGAACGGATCATCAAAACCTATCACAGGCATGTCAACCTCAGCAGGGCCGTTCATGACCCAATCCATGCCATAGAGCCATTCATCCGTCTAGCGGCCGCGTCCGAGATGGATTTCATACTTGATCTTAGCACGGATATTGCCCAGAACTTCCACCTTTCTGTTGATACAGTCTTGGACACGAATTTCAAGTTGGCGACACTCCTCGCTTACCAACGAATCCTCAGGCGGCACTTACACTCGCTAACAACATCCATTGATTCCTTGTCAAACTGGGATTTCAATTCCCTCATAGAAGCCGAGAGCGATCTTGACCATAGACCAACAAGCAAAAGAGACGGAGTACGTCGTTTCTCTAATTCCATGGGAAACTCCATGAGTGAAAGGTCAGAAACAGAATGCCACCGCATATCTCTTCATATTATCGTTATTATTATTAACGGATCAACCAGGTCCATGAAACTCATGGTTTCCGATTTCCAACACGTGTTCAAATATGCCGAGGCGGCCTTGGAGGACTGCTTACAATGCGTATCCGTTGTGGCAAATCGTGCATCAATCAGGGAGTCGGAAAAGGCCGTCGCTGAGGCCAGAGATGTCACCAAATTGACACGCTTGGCGACCATTTTCATACCACTAACATTCATCACCTCTGTGTTTGGAATGAACGTTAGAGAAATAGGTGAAGAAATGGGTCCGCCCTTGTGGATATGGGTGGTTTGCGCACTGGCTACGGGCTTGGTGACATGGCTAATGCTGCTCGTCTTGTATGAGTGGAGGTGGCCTGCTGTCATTGCCTTCTATCTTCGCTCACTCTGGAAAGGGCTTGAAATTTGGTGGCACAATAGAAAGGGAGAAAATCGCTACTGGTTCTGGGCAACGGTCGTTCGTAGGCCGTTGAATCAAACAAAGAGGGAGTTCGGGTAGCGGCATTCTGGGAGGAGTGAGTACTTCGGTAGGAGGTAATTACTAGATTTTTTTAACGATTAGTGTTCTTCCAAATCCTGTCCGTTAATCCCCGATGTGATACGGGCTTTGCTATCCTTAGTACATCTGCAATCATCTTCATCCCCGGCCATTAATTACAATCACTTTGCAACGCGAAGAGGGAAGTAGTTGCCAAAGAAAAGAAGTCTTGAAATCGATCAGCCTATCAATACCCTAGGATCATAAAATTCAATGTAATAAGATCCGTTAACCTCCCTGACAGCCAAACAAATGCCCTAATCCCAAGATGAAATGCGTGACCCTAAGTTCCAGACATAGTTGCAATCACGTCGGGTTGGGCCAGGGTGGACATCCTATGACCATGTTAACAGCTTCGCTCGGAATCTGAGTGAGGTGGTTCCAACAATTTCATTATAATAGATTGGCTGTCTTTTTTCCTCAAGAGAGTTTTAGCAACTTCGACAACCAGCATCCTCCAGACCTCTCTCCCACTCACCTCATAGAGATCCAAGGGCCATCATTACCAAGATAATTATTGCTTGCATTGCTAGCAATAACGTCCTCACCCCAGTGGTTTGTTTCTCCCTCTTTAACCATCAACCAACCGCCATGGGTGACATCAGAAGAGACTCCATAATGGAGTTCAACATCCCCTGAGACATATCTTAGCCGCACATCATCAATAGACAGCCCTTCCCCCGAAACCCAAGAATTTCCCGAATTCTGAGGCCTCGGCATGACCTCTACGACTTAATTACTGACCGATCCCCGATACTGGGGGAGGACACCGACCCTCACGGCACGCCTCGAGATGTATCACGTCGCGGGACTCACTCTTCCCCGAGGCGCGGCCATCTCAGAATTTTTGAGCAGCACGAGAACGGTGAGCCCGGTCAGGCAGCCATACAGAGCGGATGATGGCAGCCTCATCTTTGACTTCACGTGGACGGATTTGATGATTACGCATTCTGTGTGGTACGGGTTTAAGGCGTCGTTTTGGTTGAAATATGAGCGTAGGAGGTCTTATGATGAGGAGCGTCAGGCGACGCCAAGCTTTTCTGTTGGAGATCACTTTTATGTGTGGGACTTGGACGTGTAAATGCCACCACCGGACCTCTGGTCTTATGGTTGGGATTTATGAAAGATGTAGTGGGATATGGAGAGGAGAGGAAGACTGGGTGTCCTATTATCTGGATGGTCATTCATTGGCAGTCAGACTTTTCGTCACTGGAGCTTGTTTGAGGGTCAACAGCCGGATTTTAACAGATATTCCGTAGTCAAAAGCCACCAATTTTGACACATTATTGAGTTTTTCTGTCGCAACTACTGCCGACTACCTAATAAATAATCTTCCCTTCAATGAAGAGTTGTTCTACCGGATTGGCTGACTCCTGAATACGCATGCTGCACCTTAGAAACCATTCCAACTCCCAAAGCAACGCACATCCCCTCCTCCTTACCCTTGGCGCTTCTTCCCATCAAGCCGTCGTCGAAGGGAACAAACTCCACGCCCCAGGACTGACATAAAACGGCTCCCGTAGATCCACGCTCGTCCACCACGGGAGGTCCCGCTCGTCAGTCACAACCCCCATCGGGTCGAGGTAAAAGTGCACCTTGAATCGATACCACCCTGCCCTCAACACGCGAAGGCGCCTCCACTCAAAGGTCAATTCCAACGACCCGTCGTTTTGGAGTTCCGTTTCCGTGAGGCTCACCGTGTCTTCGCCAAACAAGGCACTGGAGGGAGCGGCTAAGCCGTCCCAGTACCCACCGTGGAGGATCAGCTCAACGCGAGCTTGAGCGCAAGATACGTTGACTGTATCGTCCGCTGACACGAAGCATGCATAGTCCGGGTAGCCTGGCTCGATGGTGAGCATGACGGTGGATCGGGTGATGGCATCACCTTCCGTGATGCGAGTTTCGTATCTTGGGAAGCCGGCTGAGTCGATAGACAGGCCGTCGGATAGGTATGAGCTCATGATGAACAGGTCTACGAAGTCAATGGCGGGGAAATGAAGTCTCAGTGAAGCGGTACACGTTGACGAAGTTATACGGAGGAGAATGCAGAGGACCACCGGCATATATATCTTCTTGCTTCTTAGGAGACACTTGCCCAGCGGCGCTGATTTATGTATTCGGTCTCACAGATAGAACGCCTTAGATACACGGCATTAGAACCAACACAAGCCGTTGCTTCAAACGTACTCTCTTGCTTCTCGAAGGTACTTCCAGGACACGTCAGTTTGGAGCTTGAAGACTGTCGGTGTTTTGTGTGAACAAGGCCTCCAATGCCACTTATACTCTTTGACAATGCTAGCTATGATGCCAGCTGTATCTTGAACTGGTAACCATCACTGACACCAAACCTTCGTTCAACAACGAGCAAAGCTTCGTGAAACCACTTGAGATGAATTCAGGCCTCCAATGTCGAGCTTTGGCGCTACGTACCCTCGATGGTCACGCCGGGTCGCCGTCAGGGATATAAATCTCTCGAAAGAATGCCTACAGAACGTACTACACTCAACGCGATCCAACATCTCCAAACCTCCACGAACAGGGCTGTCACGCCCTTAGGATTCCCGTTGTCAAATCATCGCACCACACGCCCGACACACTCCCTCGCCCACCTCCCCTCCCAACCACAAATCTCAAACTCCTTACCTACATCCACCACCCCCCCGCGTCCCTGCCGGATAACACCAACCCCTACCCCCCACCGACTCAATCGTAACATCAACATCCCCCGCCATCGGTATCAAAACAAACTGCACCCTAAACCTAAACCGCCTCTCCCCCTCCGTGGCCACCTTCCACCAGTTAAACCACAACGCGATCGCCCCGTCTTCATGCCAGATTTCCCCGCCGCGATATGGCGTTGTCTTCGTCACGGGATCGTCGTAGTAATGCCTTGTACATGTGAACGGGCAGGGCCTGCCACCATCATCTCTGGAGCCGCCACCGCCGCCGATGCCGCTGTGGTGGTGGAGCAGCTCGAGCCGCGCTTCGGCATGGGCCTTGACGGTGCGGTTGTCCCACTGCACGATGCGGCGATAGAACGGGTGGGTGGGCAGGACGATGAGCGCGGCGTGGAGACTGCTGAGCAAGTGGGAGCCGGAGGAGGCGGAGGAGTTGGTATGGTTGGGATGGGCGGCAGCGGCGGGGTGGAAGGAGATCTCGGCGCGGAGGCCGGAGTGGAAGCCTTGAGGGACGGTGTATGGGTTTTGATGCGTCGGTTGAGGAGGGGGAATGGTCGATGGGAACGGGGAGAATCGGGTGAGGAGGTAAGTACATGGACAAACGATGGAGTGAGTTGGCTGGTGCGGGATTAGAGGCTTCGGGGCTATGGGTGATGTGTTGATGAGGCTTGTGGCCGTTGATGAGCATGAAGCATTGCGAAGTCATACGACAGGATGTCCAGCTTTTGTAAACAACCTGGAGATACCCCGCTTCCCTCGCTGAGGCTGGCCAGCCTAGAGTGGTTTGCAAGGCTGACTGATCTTAGGATAGACTTGAAGGGAGGCAGGATGTGAGCCTCGACGGGGTGTTCCGTCCTCAGATCTTCTGAGGTCTTCGAGTGGCTGTTGACTCTGCCAATGAGGAGTGATATGATCATGTTGAGTCCGAAGCTCGTATAGGATTAAGGCATTCAGCGCGATGAACAACTAACCTGTCTATTGACTTGCCAGGAACCCATTTCCAGAGTTCAGAAGTAACGGAAAGTCAAGGAACCTGGGTGGGTATCTTATGTTATCGTAGACCGCCACCGTATCCAGAGGCACCTATTGTCCAGCTTCTCTCCGAGAGTCCCAGAAAGTCCATATTTACAACCAACAAAGCAGTTTCCATTGCCTCGAGGCCACCTATCATGTCAGCATGGCCACCTTGACCGTCATCAACCAAGACGTATCAACACGAAGTACACCTGAACCAACCAGCTCTACTCTACCTATATTGAAGCTACACCATCACCAACAACTTCGGGTATCTTTGTCTAGCGTGTAATAACAACCTGACATCAAACATCAATGTCATTCCCCCGCGATAGAGACCGCATGTTGTACCAACGAACCCTACCCAGGGCTTTGTTCGCTTGTCCAACTTATCCACCTCCACCTCACACTCCAACAGCAGCTGAGGACCATCTTGCGGTCAACATCCCCTAAGGTGTGCCCACCTTCAAGCTTCAGCGAAACTCAACCAGCGATGCTGACAGATCAAGGCTGTCGCTTCTGGAATGGCCTGCAGGAAGAAGGGCCCCATCAAACCAGACAGACCTTCCGAGGCAGACCTCCTCTTCGCGCGTCCCCTGTCAATTTCCGAACCATTCAATGGGTCAAGGCGGTGTGCCCGAGCAAATGTGTTCGTGCTGGGTGTTGTGATACGCCCCAGTTGAAAGGCGCGGAGGTCCGACCGGCGGCATTAATACTGCTTCTGGGCTTGAACTTCGGGATGTCGATGGGAATGACGACAGTTGCCGGACTCTCCAATGGGATTGACTGACGCCCGCGTCTTCAATCTTGGAGCATCCATCTCAACAGAGAAGGTGCTGAAAGATGGGTGGGTATCGCAGTGCGCATGGCTCTAGCCCTGAGGCCGGTGAGGTTCAAGGACCCG
The DNA here is from genome assembly GCF_041956435.1 of Mycothermus thermophilus. Taxonomy (NCBI): domain Eukaryota; kingdom Fungi; phylum Ascomycota; class Sordariomycetes; order Sordariales; family Chaetomiaceae; genus Mycothermus; species Mycothermus thermophilus. Next base: position 3,099,266 of record NW_027191430.1, read on the forward strand.
AGCTCCGCGCTGACCAGGCATCTTATGGCGAGTCTCCAAAGAACCAACCCGCCCATCAGCTCATTGACTGATGGCTTGGTAAGTCCAACTCGCCATCTTGAACCATCGTCAGCGCTTAACCTCGGCCCAACCTCGTCGTGAAGCCTCTCATCCTCACCACCAGCCCCTCAAGCCGGCGGTTTCCGCCCATAAACCACATGCAGCGGAAACCACACATGCTTGTTGGTATCCGCCACCGCCCTCCTCACCTCGACCAAAAACATCTCAATCTGCAACGGGGTCCATCCCAGCGCCGTCAGTGGCCGCCGACTAATCCCCCTCAACCCGTCCATCAGCGCCGTCTTCATGAACAGGCCGCAGACTTTCAGCCGTTTCTCGCTCGGCCAGACGCCCAGCGGCGCCTTGTGCACCACCTTTTTGATGTCGGTAAACCCGGCCGCCGCCATGCGTTCCTGGATCGAGAAGATGGCGTGCGCGTCGCACCCGCGCATGCGTAAGCCTTGACACAAAAAGTCGAGGTAGTCGCGCAGCGCGTAGGGGGTCTCCGGGGTCAGCGAGCCGTCGTCGCAGCTGGGGAGGACGCAGAGTTCTTGGATTTCAAAGTAGCCGCCGGGTTTGAGATGGCTGGTTTTGGTTGGTTAGCACGAGGAAATGGGATCTGAGAGAAAGGTGGGAGAGGGGGGAAGTACCGGTAGACTCGTGCAAGGAGGGCGTCCACGTCGTGCACAGAGTGAAGAGCGTAGCGAAGGTGGATGTAGTCGTATTTGTTGTCGGGGTCGACCCATTCTTCTTCGAAGTCGTCGACGAAGAAATGGACATTTTCAGGGACCAAGGTGGGTTGGATGGGAGACAGGTCAATGCCTGTGAAGGTGCTCTGAGGGTATCTATCGCCGACTGTCGGTGAGGTTAGTCACAGCTATAAGTGTGACGGTGGTTGCAGGTTCGAGAAGGTAGTGATCATGCATGGTATGACATGTGAGACAGTGTCGACGGCCGTGCGACGACGCATCTTATGTCAATGTCAGGACAAGATCAAAGGTCCATCCATGAGACTTACGTTCAATTACCCAAATGCCTGTCCCGGTACCTGGTGCGACAGTTAGCTCATGTCTTCATGGAAAACAGTTGTTGAATGATTTCATTGATTGTTGCCACGGGCATCCTTTCTAGCCAACCAGTTCATCAAGTCCCGACTCATGACCTCACCCCAAGTGTAAACCAACAAGGGAACACAACGCAAATAGAACAGGAACAAATACTCACCCAAATCCAAAACCTCAGCACCCCTTTCCAACGCCTCTTCCACAGGCGCATAGAAATACTGCCAGTTACACAACATCAAGGTCATGGTGTGCTTCATGTCGTCGCGGTTCTGCTCCGTCTCGTCGTTGGGAAACGCATACTTGCCCGCGCGGTAGGCATGGTAGCGCAGGCCGCCCTCAAACATGTGGTCGCGGACCGAGCTGGTCATGCTTGCGGGCTGGTGCTCGGCCATGAATGCGGCGGGATTGGACGCAGCGTCGCCAGAAGCAGCGTCCTCGTCGTCGACAATGAGCTGGGTCGCGGGATCGGAGGAGCCGGATGGAGGGCGAGAGGTGAATTCTGACGTGTTGTCCGATGGGGCGGTGGTAGTGGTGGTGGTGATGGTGGTGGTAGTGGACGGGACGGTGGTGTTAGATATCCTGGGCGAGGCGGCGGGAGATCGCCCGAAAGAAAGTTTGGGAGAGGTGGTGGCGAGGGCGGCGTTGATGACGTCCGGTTCGGGCGTCTTGCCCCTGGTCTTGATTTGCTCGTGTATGGCTTTACGAAAAGCTTCGGCCATGGCGTGAACTTCCTCTTCTTCTTGGGGTGATGTAGTTGCCTGCATATCGACGGCAATAGGAGCCGAGCTGGAAGGAGGGCGTGGCGTGTCCATTGTGGTGAGATGGGGGTTTTAAGACAGAAGACAGAAAAACGGCAGACCCGAGCAGCTGGATACCCAGAGAAGGGAAAAACAAAAAGGCCTTGGAATCATACACCCGGCCCAGAGCTGAAACGCACGGCTGCTCTCGGCGCACCTGGAGCCAATACGTGTTCCTCTACGTGGCGTTCAGTGGGGTAAGGAGAGAAGTGAGGTGAGGTTAAGGTGAGGTGAAGTTCGGGAGATGGGGACAGAAAACGGGAGGCTGCCGGAGGTCGGGTCGAAGACAGGACCCGAGGATCTGGTACGGAGTGTGTGGCCCGGAAAAGGGCAACGAACATCAAGCCCAAGTCGGGGAAAAGGGGAGGGCGGCGTCGGTGTGCGATTGGTGAGGCGGCAGCGAGCCGGGCCCACTATGAACGCTACGCAATGCACTAGGAAAGAAAAGGCAGAGCAGAAAAATCCAAGATGACCAGGATGTTGAGTGGGAGAGTGGGAGGGGAAGGATCAGGAGACGGGAAGGCGACGGGATGGATGCTGATGCTGATGAGGATCATCCATGCGATGGATCCCTGTGAGGGGTTCCCTTTGGCTCGCTTCGAGGATTGGTTCGGCTGGTTCGTTGCCTTCTGGAAGAAAAGGGAAAAACAAAACACAGCAAAAGAAGGCCACGTCGAGGCGGACTGTGGATTTGACAAAAGCGGTGGAGGAAACGGTCAGAGTCTAAACGTCCATGTCATGACCACTTCAAGGATTGAGAGCCAGTGGTTGTGATTTTGTGAGATGGGGAACAGACAAGTCCTTTGTTTTGCTCGGTGGGTGCGGAGCATCGGTTGCCAATCTCCGTTATCCAAAAACAAAACCTGCAGCTTCACAAGTGAAGACAAGACGGACCCGACAATGCGGTTCGTGTCGTCCCTGCTTCCAGCCCTCGGGGACTTCCTCGGACCAGGCGTCGGTTTCGTCTGCCGCAGGTGGCGGTGAGCTGTCCTCCGTCCCAACAGTCTGGTTGCATTCGGCTTGGCAGTCCGTGCTGCCGTGCTGCCGTGCTGCCGTGCTGCCGGACCCTGTCCAATCCAGAAGGGTGGGTCGCCGCTGGGTCGGGTCCATCAGACGCCCGCAGACGGCAAGGGAGACGAGCGAACACAAAGTGAAAAAATACTCCAACAAACGAGCTGCCACACTCGCAAACAAATCCCAAGACTCGAACCTGAAAGCTCAGGTTGCAGTGCGAATTACACAATGTTTACGTGGGATGATGCCAGTAGTTTAGTGCTACTGCATGCACACTGGATATCGGCTCCAATCTGATCATTTCGACCACACAGTTTTCAGGACCAGCAGCTCGAGAAAGATGAAAGGAATACGATCCGGAAGGACGGCGCCAGCTCCTCTCTCAAAACCCAAACACTTGGAAGCAGCCTGGAAAACGCATGCTGCACCGTGTGCGTTCCAGAGAGAGAGAGTGTGTGTGTGTGTGTTTGTGTTTGTCGGTTTCTGTTTCTCGCAGGACCCAGTTGGCTGGGACCAAGAAGTGGGGTGCAATCCGTCCATCTGGAATCATTCTGGAATCATTTCCACCAATCACATGCCGGATAGGGCGGTGGGGGCATGGAAGGTGGGGCTCGGCAGAGCAAAAAAAAAAAAAAAAAAAGGTACGAATGTGTGACAGCAGGTGCAGATTCCCTCCCTTCCTCCCAATGCTCGTGGCTCTCGTGGCTCGGCTGCAGCCTCCAAAACTCGGGACATCCAATTCTCTGTGTTCGACACTCGCGTCTCCATCTACTCATTGTTTCTTGCTCGGGTTTCTGCTCGAATTGGCTTAAATGCGAGGAGCATTCGCTTCCACAAGGTGCCGCGTGGTTGGGTCCGATACATGTCGGACGCCCAAACCATCCAGTCATGCTTCATTCCACCGTCCTGGATCAATGCCGGCTGAGATTCCGCGGGCCACCTCAGACCACATCACTTGGGACCCCTCTTTCAACGTTGTATTGAGGCTTGCATTCACCCAGCCGAACCGCCACTAAGTGCTCTGTGGAAATGCAGTTCCCTACATCTGGTACCGGCACGCAAAATCACCAACCGGTACAATCCCTCTGCCGAGCTGACATGGCGCGAGATGCAGACGCGTTGAGACACGGAGGACAAACGACCCAGGACTCTGCGGCTCTACCTCAGTTATGCAAGCCGGCACAAGTACCGTAACAACCAACAACAGACAAATCCATATTCCCGGGTCTACAACGTCTCCCCCTGAAACCTCCTCTCCAACCTCTCCTTCGTCACCCTCCAACTCTCCGGAAACCACCTCCTCAACTCCTCCCCGTCCCGCCCCTCCATCATCTCCACCAACGCCTTCGCACACATCCAGCACATCACCATCCCGTTCCCATTAAACCCTCCGCTGACCCAGACCCCTTTGTAGCCCGGAACCTCCCCAACAAAAGGAAACCCGTCCGGACTAAACCCCATAATCCCCGTCCACTCCCTCCTCACCCTTCCCTCCTCATCATCCTCTCCCCAATCCCCTTCTTTCCCTCCAAAATACTTCTCCGCCGCCTGATACAAATACCTACTAATCTCCCCATTCACCCCGCCATCATCCGTCACCCCGCACTCCTCCCTTCCCCCTTCCGCCGTCCGCAGCAACCCGCCGCCAATGACCACGTCCCCGGGCCATTGCGCGCCCGTCCCCCGCTGCTGCGTCACCATGTACTCGTACCCGGCGCCGTAGATGAAACTGTACGTCGTCGGCAGACACCCGCCGTGCGGCATCGCGCGGCCGGGGTGCTGTGCGGTGACTTGCCCGCGGACGGGCATGATGGAGCCTTGGAACGGCGGGAGCAGGGCGGCGGTGTAGCCGTTGGTGGCTAGGACGATGCGGCGGGCGGAGATGGGGCCTCGCGGGGTGGTGATGGTCCAGGGATGGGAGGGGGAGGATGGGTTGGGTTGGATGGAGGTTGCGGGGGTGAAGGTTTGGAGGTTGAAGTGGTTGGGTTTGGTTTTGGTGTGTTGCAGGCAGAGGCGCAGGATGCCGATGCCCAGGGCGTAGGCGGAGAGGGAGCCTGCGAAGTAGAGGACGCCGCCTTGGATGCGGTTTTCGTCTTCTTTTTGTTCTTCGTCGGGTTTGGGGTTGGGGTGAGAAGTTGGTTCGCTGGATGAGGAGAGGGAGGGAGGCCAAGGCGGGGGGATGTCGTGCACGGGAAATTTGGTCATGACCTCCTCGCGCGTCAAGAGCGTGTACTCGCCTTCGGGTTCGACGTCCAGGTCTGGCGGGTTAAGTGGAGGTTCGGGGTGGCCGTGGACCGAGTTCTCGGACCGGGTGTCAGATGAAGAGTGGAGATCCGGATCGGGCCGCTGCCGCCGCCGGAATGCTTCCCTCATGGCTGACACGCCTGCTTTCGCTGCGGCCCAGGCCGAGGGGGAGTAGACCACGTCCAGCGTCTGGCAAGGGAACAGGGCGCATGGGATGGAATCTGGAGAAGGTATGTCAACGGACTGTAGTAGATTGGGGCGGAGGCGATGGTGATGAAGACGACTTACGCTCCTTGGTGAAGGCATGGACAGCTTTGATGTTTGTCAGCTCAAGCCGCGCGATTTTCTTGGCCTCCTCGAGACCGACCGCCTCGACGTGCTCGATGAAGGAGAGATAGCTTGCTGCCTTGGTGTGACCGCCTGTTGTTGAACCCGTCCAAAGAGCCCGTCCGTTCTGGTTAGATAACCAGCCCAGCTTTGCTAGCATCCTTAGGATGGATGACGATGAAGTCAAGACTCACCATTTCTCCCCGTTGCGCCGGAACACGCCCCCCTGGCCTCGAGCATCAAGATCTTGGTCTCCCCTTCTTTTGCATCATGGCTCTCTCCATCGCTCGGCTGCTGTCCAGGGCCGTTTCCAAACAACAAGTTCCATGCAACCGCCGCACCGGTAATCCCGCTGCCGATAATGACCGTATCCGCCTTCGAAGGTAAGTCCGACGTGGTGCGGTGGTCCACGAGGCCCTCCTCAGGGGAAAACGGTGGGAACTCCTGCCAGTAGCTTGTCGTCGGGCTTGGATGGGGCGGGAGGACGGGGATTTCCGCCCTCTTGTCCATCTTTTACTTTTTCTAGAAGGTGTTACGTATGCTGTTGTTATTTGTGAATCAGATTTGGCTGGTTTGTGTTGATTCCCAGGGAAGAGTCACCCGAAAAGGAGGACAACTCGAAATAGGATAATATGTCCGCAGAACGTCAACAGACAACCGCGAGTTGCCGCATCGGGCGTCTCCGCAACCCGAACGAGATGGGTTGGATGGGTGAGTTGTCTGGTTCATGTTACTCTATAGGGTCAGGTACATGAGCGGGGAAGCCTGCATGCAGGTCAGGGGATGGTTGGTTGCTGGTCTTTCGATGTGGGGGCTGTCTCAGCCATTGGGCACCTAGTGATGTGTTGGATGGTGTCGCTTTGCTTGGCTTGTGATATTACGAACCACAATCGGAGTGGTACACAACGCCGGGATGTGAGTTTTGTGTGCCGTCGTACAATGCCTCTTAATCCTCGAGATAGGGGTTGAGCGGGTATGAATCCCGGTTGACTTCCATTGCTCCATTGTGTTCTCGCTTGTTACACATGACGAGCCCAAGACAAAAGATGCAGGCTGAAGACTCACGTATCGTGACGTTGTTCCCAAGCAACATCTTCTGGTTGATGGACTTAGGTGATGCCCTGTCCAGGTCTATTGTGACCTCCCTCGGATGGTTTCTCCTGAGACTGGCCATGTCGGAGAATTACTCGACGTGGCAGATCCAAATACTACTCGGCTGCTGAGAGATGTAGTCGACGGGATCGAGTTTAAGTACCAAAGTTGGGGCATATGCTCGTAGCTGGTGGATGTGGCGCTCCCTCCTGTGATTCTTGGGCCCGATGATGTCCAGAACGGACGTCCCGTGCTTTGGCTCACTGAGCAGCCAAGATCACGATCAAGAGCTGTTTCATCTCATTTTCTTTGTATTTCCCATCGCAACCTTGATCGGATCGCCTCGCAACTCCACCAAGTCAGATTGATTTAGTTCGGAACAAAAGATCCTTGAGGTTTGGGATGGGATTAGATACCAACCTCGACCTCTATCCGTGTTGCCATCTGCCCTGCTCTCTCTGGTTGTATTGTTCACCATCTTCAGACAAACCCATCCATGTACTCCGCCCTTTTTAACATCCTTCTTTGACCCCCAGGCTCACAAACTCCATCCAGGCCCCTCCAGAATGTGTATCGCTGATAAGATCTTTGTTTCGTAACAAGTCCTGTGCCTTGATCTCGCAAGATGTGCGGCTCGAACGTGGTCCGGTCGTGAAGGTCGAGGCAGAAGCGGTTTTGCATCCCATGCTTTTCCTGAGTCTGATCTGCCAACATTAACCCTCGCTGTACCTTAGATCCTGGAGCCTTAGGATTGACATACATTGTGTGCCCCGCGGGCGCATCCGTCATGTCCTTGGATCACGACAACAGGCTGACAAACACTCAATTGTCGGTGCGTCCTTGTTCTTCGTTTTCTCCTCCTCCTCCTCCTCCTCCTTCTGCTTCATCCGCAACGCTCTCCGACTTTGACAATGGCGAAGGGCCATGCAGCAGAGCCCCCGCGGTCCCGGTTGACGAAATCGATCTCCGGCGGGTCCCCGCTAGGTTCCCGGATCCGCGGCTCGATGGGGGCAGAGCACACCGCAGCTGTGCGGCAACCGGACCTTGAACTTGGTCGGTCCGCGGGGGGTTTGTGGGGATCTGGAAATCACCGGGGGTTAGCACTATTCAACGACATTCATTCATTTTGGCGATGGCAATCCGTACAACCTTCTCGTTGTCCTGGCCTTGACCAGGACCCGGCGTGGCCGCCAACAGGTAAGGCTGTTGGCTAGCCACCTCCGCGAGGAGGCGGAGGGCCGCAAAGTTGTCGGCCGCCGGGGGGGAGGAGTCACCGCAGGGGGGGTGGCGGTTCTCGTTTGACATTTTTCTTTTTTAAAAAAGAAAGAAAGAAAAAAG
>NW_027191430.1:3108412-3195475 GCF_041956435.1 Mycothermus thermophilus
GCGGTTCTCGTTTGACATTTTTCTTTTTAAAAAAGAAAGAAAGAAAAAAGAAAAAAAGAAAAATCGGGAAGGAGAGCCCTTCAGGCGTGTAAATCCTTTTTTTCTTTGGTTGAAAAAAAGAAAATCAAAACGGGGATGTTCGTACGTGGTGAGGGTGAAGGATGTTTCCAAATTGCTCGGGACTGCTTTTTTCCCCAGGCTGCCAGTTCGCTGGCGACCAGCATGTGAACAAAATATGCCCTTGACATCGCCAACCACAGTCTTGAGACTGTCGAGGGCCAAAAACCAGCTGTATTCTCAGGAAACTACCTATTGTCGCGGGCCAACTGAGTCTCTGATTGCGAGTACTTCATCCAGACTACACCGTCAGCATGGCAGAGTCTCTCGTCGACACTTGGCGCGGACTCCGGCTCGATGCGTTTGGTCTCAATGCCCCCTGGAACTTGTGATACATCACATAATAGTTCTCCGTCTCTATATCAAGCCAACGACCAGGCTCCTTAGAACCCCTCCCCCGCCGAGGAGCGCCGAGGCTTGGGCGGGAGCAGGCCGACCTCGATCAGCGGAGTACCGATCTTATTGATCGGGAACGCGTTATCGAGGCTCGCCGAAAGATCATCGACCAGACTACCCAAAGCATTCGCAGTATTCATCCGCTTATGCAGGGTAGTATGGTGGGCATTGGCACACATCTGGAGACGCTGGAGCGGGAGTACGGGGACGAGTCGGGGCAGGGAGGAGTGGCCGATCCGGCGGACCACGCCCAAGATCGGGAGCTTACCGTCCACCGGAAGGATGAGAAGGATGAGCTTCGTGGGGTCGAGGAGCCGAAGGATAAGGCTCGGGATGAGACTGAGATGGGTGGGAATGACGAGCGGGCGATTCGGCAGGGGATAGTGAAGGCAGACGGGATATTTACTGAAGGTCAGGTAGCCAATCTGAGAGTTATCCACGTTTGCCGGTCCCATTAGACGACTTAGAAAGCATGTTGACGCCGCTCCTGCACCTCGAAAGGAAGCTCTGCAATCCTTTCTGTAGCCTCCTGTGATGTCTTGAGAGCCGACTCCGTCATCTCCCGGGCCTGTGACTCGCTCCCAGTCCAGTCAGCTGGCACATCGTCCCGGCAACTCGGGGACAGTACCGCTGCGGCCAAGTCTGAAATCTTGGTTCAACCTCCGCGTCCAATTTCCGGATCCCTTCCGTGTGTTTCCGTGGAAATCGGTTTTTTTTGGTCTCTCCCTTGGCCTCAACCGGAAGGCCTCCTATTCCCAGGTTCCATTGCATCATTCTATGAGGCTCAATCCCTCTCGCCGGTGTGCATCTTTTTTTTCATTATGTACCACATTTCTCCTGTCATCCCAGTTCCATGCCCCTCACTGTTTATTTTGGAAGACCCGCTTGACCAAGCGGCCAACCACGCGCTTCGAAAATGACGGGTATTTGCTCTCCTCGGTTTTCATCCATGGTCCCCGGAACAGATGAGAAAGCTCCAGCAGTCCAAGGACCAGATCAGACCCAGTCTCAGCCTCAGGCCAACGTTTTGTGGCCCCGATAGTCAACCTTTCCATCTTCCCCTCTGCGCCACACACTTCTGCTTCTTCTTCTTCTTCCTCAGCTCAATCTTCTTCTACACTTTTTTTTCCCAACCATCCACCACTCCAAGCATCGCCAACCTCTCCTCCCTCTTCCACTTCTCTCATTACTTCTCACGATCTCTTTCTGATTTCGAGTCTCGCGTTTTCTCTTTTCACCTTACATCCTCGATCTCGAGTCGGGCGCTTACTCATGAAGGCTGGGCTGTGTCTGAGCATCACCCGGTCGACAAATATACGACTTCATTTATCCGGTATGTTTTCCTTTGACGAGCCGGCTTTCGCTGCTTCAGCTCACGCGTTCCCTGTCATTTCCAACCACAGCGAGATCTCAGGGCAACCACCGACTTTTGAGTCGGTCGCCCTGGGTTCTTTGCTGCCCTGCTCACATGGAGCTCGGACCACCTCACACAATTTCCTGATTTCTTTGCCATTTCTTCACCCACAAACCTTTTCTCCCATTCACAGCTTAAGTTCGTATTGTTTTTCCACCTGCCCCACATTGTTTTGCCATCACCATCTTTTCTTTCTCCTTCCCATCCTGCCCACTCCCCTCTCCTCTCTTCTGCCTTCTCACCCACTTCACCCACCACAATCTTCCCTCTTTTCTTCCTCCGCCACCGACTTCAAATAACCTCACTCATCTTTCCCCATCACATCCTCTCACTTCCTTCTTCACTCTCATCCTTCCATCCTTTCCTCCCAACCACAACATCCTCACGCGCAACAACATACGTTACTACAGTGTTTTTGCTCGGTCGAGCACCAAGTGAGTCGCTTTTCCATTTCCCCTCTTTATCGACCGACCACACCCCAATCCCTTCCATCCTCCATTCCTTTTCTTCTCCATCCACACCACTTCCAAGCCTCAACGCTCGAGTGTCTCTCCCTCTCTCGATGACACGACGTTAAAAGCGGGTCCGGCGATGGCGGCGGGGCTCGAGTGATCTGCGCCGCGTCTTGCGCGCCATTCGCTCACCGTCGCCAAGATCCCCGCCAGAGACCCGCTTGGTGTAACCCGACCCGACGGTCCGGGTACAGCATCCGAGTCTCGGCAACGCCAAGATATCAGAGAGCAGGGTGGGAGCACACTCGAGTATAGGTGAGCTACACAAATTTCTGGCTTTCTCGTCTTCTTTCAACATTCACCTCTTCATTCCCTTCATTTCATTTTCCATTTGGATTTTCTCACTTGTACATTCATTTTTCTCAGCCCGAGGATGATCACTGCACGCCATCGCCATCGGGCCCAGAAACGCAAAAGGGTAGTTGCTCTTCTGTCGATTTCTGGCTGTCTCTGAAGACCTGCATGAAGGCCCTGATGATGAGACAAGTTTTTCTATTTTTGCAACTCGGTTCTGAAAGCAGTCGATCGGAGGGCACTTCTTCGCTTTGCAAACCCTGCTCATTTTTCTGCTTTATGTTTTCCCTTCTGCCTGCTGTTTCGCTCACTCACACCGCGTCACAGACGCGTTTCCTGGCGACCCGTCAAGCGATGGAATTGCCCCACAACAAAGCGTGCAAGTTCTGCTCAATCGGTTCCATCTTTCTCGTTCTCATCCTCTTTTTCTTGCAAGGCAAGTCGACCATTTCTCTTCCTTTCCATCTCTTCCCCCATCTCCCTTCTTCCCATTCCTTCACTTACCCCATGATGCAACGCACAGCCGAACAGAGCCAGGTGGTTTCTCCTTCTTAGCCACCTGAGGTGAACAGCTTTGGCAAGCCACCTTCAGCCTTCGGCTCTCTGATATTTCAGGTCACCCCTGTGATGAGAAAAATGTGCGACTCGTGGACGACATCCAACGAGCGAGCTGAGGGGCCTTGTTCACATTTTCCTTTATTTTTTCTGTTCTGATCGTTTTGTTTTTCTTCCTCGACCCCAATGGTGAATCGCGCACACACGAAACAGCCAGGTGGATTCTCTCTTGCAGCCACTTGAGGTGGACTGGTCATCCACCTTGAGCTTTCTTCTGAAGTGTCGCCGACACTGAAGACAAAGCGTGCGGCTCTTGGACGAGGTCCAAGCAGCGACCTCTGAGGGGCTTTTGTTTTGTTTATGTTTTCCTAGTTCTTTCTTCTTCTTTCCATTCACCAGATCACGCTCTGTTTCTCTCTCAGATCACGCCTTTCTCTTTTTTTCTGTTCAACAACATCACGCTCATTCCCCTATGATGAAGCTTCACACGCGCCAACAACAGCCAGGTGGGGAGAATTATGGCTACCACCTTGAGCTTATGGATCTCGGATCTAGGTGTCTTCGACACCGATGATGAACCGTGTGGCTCTTGGACACAGTCCAAGAAGCGAGCGATCTGAGAATTTTTTTGGCGTTGGCGTTTTGTCTTTTCAGTCTTGAGCGATATTTCTGACCTTCTCTTCGTTTTTTTCAGATCACACCACGTCTTCAGCCATACAAATCTCGGTTTTCTTCTCGCCTCAGCGCGTCATCTCGAGTAAGTCTTTTTCTGCTTCTCCATTCTTCCACTCTTCCTCCTTCCATTCTCGTCCTCTTTCTTCTTCACCCTTCCACAGCCGCCCCATTGATGAACCGCCATACCAACACGAGTGTGGTAGACTGGTCACCCACCTGAGCCGGAAAGGCTGGCATCCTCAATGCCGAGATCAGTATACCCTTCCAGCTCAAACTGGGACCTTTCTGAGGGGCTCTTTTCCTCCATTTTCACACTGCTTTCTAATTCTTCCTTCTCTTCCATAGCAGAGACTAACAGCTCTCAGATAAGCAGAACTCAGCTCATTCCATCCTTGGCTTATCCAACGTCGGGGATCACATATTCTCGCCGAGCCAACGTCGCGGAACACACATTTTAGCTTATACCACGTCGCGGAGCACATACTGTGACTGTGCCAAGGTCGCGGAATACGCATTCTGGCTTACACCGCGTCGCGGAGGGCACTTTGCAACGTCAAGCACCGTTCGGCAAGTGAGTTCTCCATTTTCTTTCTGTCAGCACTCCTTCCATCCGGCCCCAATGATGAGAGATCTCAACGTCGAGGGCTGCCCAGTATCGGTCAAGCGACCGTCTGGTGCCTCGAAAGCCTCCCCTTACAACCTGCTCTTTGCTACTCTTCTTGCTTTCTTGCTCTTCCTTTCCCCCTCCCTTCCTCTCTCACTTCCTCCCCTCCCCCATCCTCCCCCTTCTCTTCCCCCCATTTTTGGCCTTTCGTTTTAGATAGGCTTAGGTAGGTTTCCCTGGCGGCCGGTCTCCTCCTGCCACAGGAGCTTTGACCGACCGCCGATTTCTTTCCTTTCTTTCCCCCTTTTCTTTTCTCTTCGGGTGCCGCTGGTCTCCTCCTGCCACAGGAGCCTTGATCAACCGGACCTGTTTCTGTTTTGTTCCTCACGGGTGTTGCCAGTCTCCTCCTGTCACAGGAGCTTTGACCGGCTTCACCCTTCTTTTTGTTTGAATTGCTTCTTTGCTCTCAAGATGTTGCCGGTCTCCTCCTGTCACAGGAGCTTTGACCGGCTTCATCCTTCTCTTTGCTCGAACTCTTTCTTTGCTATCTATCTCTTGCTTGGTTCAGGTTGTAAGGGGAGTTATCTCTGAGGCATTCCGCCTGCTTTGAATCGGGAGTTGTTGGTCATGTCCTGTCACAGGAACTTTGACTAGCCCCTGGCCAAAGTGGGTAGGTGCCGGTGGCGAGAACTGTTCTATGCCAGACTCTATCTGGAGAGATCATTCTGAGGGGCTTTTCTTTCTCACTTTTGCAGTTTGTTCAGGATTTTTGTCTGGAACTGGTATTACTAACAGTCTTGTCTACAGGTTGAACACAGACAGCCTTCCCTCTGCTCCCAGCATCAAACACACCTCGACATACTCAAGAAAAACACCTGACAGCTTGAAAGACAACGTCTTCGAGCCATCACCGCCCACACTTCCCTTACACTCTTGGTGGCCTTTGGTACGTTGGGCTTTCTTTTCTTCTTCCCCCTCCTGCTCCCATGATGAGAACGCCCTTGTGGGATGAGGAAGACTCGGGTTGTTGCCTCCTGGCCGCCTGACACCTCATTTCCACCAACGCCACGGGAAGCTTCCTTTCTATCATGTCTCAGTTCATGATTTTATGTTTCGTTCTCTTATCGCCTGTCCTGTCATATTTTTTTTCCTGTCTTCCCGATTCTGCAGCTGCGCTTGTTCTCCTGTTTTAGTCTGTCGTTCTTACTCGTTTTTCTTCCTTCCCATATTCTCATATTTTCTGCCGTTTTATCTCGCAATTTTCTTTATGTTTCCCGATTTCTCTCACTGCTGCCTCCTCCTTTTTCTACCATGTTCTGTCATTTCATCATTATTCCTTTGTTATTCTTTTCTGGCATTTCTTTTCTCATCTCTTCATATGCTTCCTGTTATGATCTCCGCTGTTATCTTTCAGTTTTCCTATCATTCTATCTCTCACCTTTTTCGTTCCCATTTATACGCATTTTGGTATAATTCCCTCTGCCATCTCTTCTGATATTTCCTTTCCATTCTTCTCCTGCCTTATTTCTCATTTTTTCTGCCATCTCATCCCTTTTCTCTGCATTTGCCTTTTCATTTTCACTAGATCTTTTTTTCCATCTTTCTGTTCATGTTTCCTTCTAAACTTCATTCCATCTTTCTCACTATCCTTGTTATTTCTTTTGATATCTCATCGTTTACCGTTTTCTCCTCTATTTTCCCTGTTATGTCTTGTTATTTAGTGCTCTATTTCCTGCTATTTCTTTCTTTCTTTCTTTCTTTCTTCCTTTCTTTCTTTCTGTCGTTCTGTCTTCTTTCTGTCTTTTTTCTACCTTTCCTTCTATCTTTCCTTCTGTGGCGTTTATTTTGTTCCTGTCCTTTCTGTTTTCCTCTCCTTTCCTGTCATCATGTACCCCTCCCTGGCGACCCCTGAGACACCCTTACGGGTGTGCCAGTGACGAGATTTGGGACTCCAAGCCCTACGGCTGGAGCATGTTCTGAGGAGCATTTTCTCGCTTTCTTCTTCTCTGTCACTTTCCTTGGTTACGATCAGATGCGCTGACCTCAGATGTCTTGGCTACCTAGGAACCGCCGATCTCCACTCAACCATGTCACACCCAGGGGTGAGTCCAACCTTCTCTCCTGTCCTCCCTCCTCCTGCGATGAGATCCCATGCAACAACAGACTTCACGAGACGAGGATCAACCTGCCCTTTGGGACTGTGCGCTAACCAGCCAGCTCTCACAGAGACCGAACCAGCGTCCACTAACTACACCATCCACCGAGTGAGTTCACTGTTTCTCTCACTCTTCCCCGCCTTTCGCTCCTGTGATGAGACACATCAATATGTGAGTCCATCTCGCACAACACTCTGAGGCACTATGGCCCTCCCTCGATTTCAGGTCAGGGTGGCTGGTCACCCCCTGACGTAGGGCAACCTGTTCACCTCGTCGCGAGCACACTTCAGTGACATCACTCGCCCTCATGCCACTGGGAGGGTCATGGTGCCGATTATGAGACATCTGGAGCAATCCTTCTGGGGAGCTTTTTTTCGTCTTGGCCTCTTCGCTTTCCTTGTCTGACTATACGCTGACAATGATCAGGGGCAAGTCAAAACGTGAGCACGTCTACATGCCATTTATGTGTTGGGTGAGTTCAGAACATCCATTTTACACCTTCATATCCTCCTGCGCCAATGATGGTAAGCATGCAAGAAATATAAATGGATGATTATGGCAAGGTCAACAACAGTAATGCCATCCTAAATGAAGCAACCCATGGGGTCTGAGGGACATTGGTTTTCCTCTTCTTTCTTCTCTATTCTCTTTCCATGGCTGGCTAACCGCTAACAAGGACTTGGACAAGACAAAAGAGTTTTAGCTTTGCATTTTAACATCTTGAGTAAGTTTGGAACATCCACTTCACACTCTTCTTCGTGTATCCCGCCCCAATGATGAGAAATCCGTATTCCATGATGTGATTGGATGATCATGGTGAGTTCAACAGGCCTTGCGCTGTCCAAAATGAGCAAACCTACGATGGTCTGAGTCTGAGGGGCTGCCGCTTTTCGTCGTCTTTCTCTTTTTGTTCTCTTACCCTGCGTGGCTGACCGCTGACGAGGACTTGGAGCAGAGCAAGACAGCAGCATGACGGTATCGTCGTATTGTAACATGCTGAGTAAGTTCAGAGAATCCACTTTACCCCTTTATATACTCCCTCCCCGATGATGACCAGCACAGCGTCTATGAATGGATGACTGTCACGAGGTCAACAAGTCCAACAGCATCCTAAAATGAACAAGACTCGGAATTCTGAGGGGACGCTTCTTTTCCTCGATTTTGTTTTTTATTCCCTTTCCCTGCCTGGCTGGACGCTGATGAGGACTTGGAGCAGGGAAAGGCAGAAGTATGCCGACATCGTATTGTAACATGCTTGGTAAGTTCAAAGAGTCCACTTTACGCCTTCACATACTCCTACCCCGATGATGACCAAAGGCGTATGAATGGATGGCCGCCGCAAGCTCAACGGGCCCGACGGCATCCAAAATGAACTCACGGTGTGACATCTGAGGGGCTATTTCGTTTTGTCTTTCTCATTTCCTCTGTCCATGACTGGCTGACTACTGACAACAACTTTTGGCAGGGCAAGTCGGAAGTATTATGCCGGGATCTCATTAGGCTATCTTGGGTAAGTTCGAGGCTTTCCATGGTATTCTTCGGATTATCCACCCACCCCAATGATGATAAGCTAGCCTCCTGTGAATGCTTGAGCTTCCTTTGGTCATATAGCTCAACGATATCATGATCGTAACACCTATGGATCTGAGGGCCGTCATTCCATTGCTTTTCGGCTTTCCTCTTTCACCTTTCCTGGGAGGCGTGTTACTGACAACGACATGGAGGAATAGGTCACGCTCCGGGCATGTCTGAATCTTCCTAGGATATCTTGGGTAAGTTCAAAGCTTTCCCCTTGAGTTCTCCAATGTCCACCCACCCCGATGATGACAACCCTGCATTTTGTGAAGGTTAAGCATTTCGCCTACATGGCTCAATGCTATCATACAACATGATCGAAACACCTATGGGTCTGAGGGGTCATCATTACTTGATTTTCGTCTTTCCTCTTTCACCCATCCTGGCTGGCTTGTTACTGACAACGTCTTCGAGTATTAACTAACAGGTCAAGGTCTTACCACGCCAACGTCTCATTATAACATGTTTGGTAAGTTCACCGCTTGTACTTTGCCTCTTTAATGCACTGCCCCAGTGATGATGAACATAAGATCATGTGAATGGCTGAGAGTCTCATGGTCGTATGACTTAATACTCCTATCCAAAATGATCAAGTCAACCGAGGCCTGAGGGGCCGTCAACTCTTCCCTACTGTTCACTTTCCTTGCCTGACTTTGCGCTGACGATGGTTTAGATCAGATTAATAAGATATAAGCATGTCAACATCTTGTTGCCAATGGTATGTTCGGGGTAAGTTCAAAGCTTTCACTTCGCTTTCTTCATATCCAGCAACCCCAATGATGAAGATACAATGGTTGGGCATCCGGTGATAACTTGGCGCCACGCCATGTACAATGAGCAGAAAACATCTTGAGACTGAGGGGTCGTCGCGTTGTCTCTTTCCCCCCTGATCTTTTTTCCTGTGTCTCACCTGTACTGACCATGGCTGCGGTCAAATCAAGTTGTAAGCACGCTTACGATAATGTGTTGGGTACGTTCAAAGTTTCCCTTTGCCTCTTTCATATCCACCTGCCCCGATGATGAAGATACAATGTGATCATCTTGCGATTACCTGGCTCTATGCCTTTTAAAATGAGCGAATCTTTTGCTCTCTGAGGGGCCGTCACTTCACCCGTTGTCGCTTCAGCTTTGTATCCGACTTTCTGCTAACCGTCCAGCTGGTCGACGCAGGAAGAGCACATCTAGCATGACCCTCTGTTCAGCTAAGAATGGTATGAAGAGCCATGTTGGCAGTTGGTCAAGGTCATTCTAGTTCCCTTTACCCCTTCTCCTGTGATAAGGAGCAAATCACAAGTGACTGGTCACCACGTCACCCCGTTCAGCTTCTGTGATGAAGCCAGTGACCATCAAAAGCCTCACACATCATCTCATTCACCATCTTTTTGGTGCTCCATTTTGTGGGTGCTCATGATCAGAAACCATGTCTGAGAAGCTCTGGGAATATTCTCTTTCTATCTTCATCTTCACTCTCTCGTCTCCCTGGCTGCCACCAGATATTTTCAGAATAGGCTCGGTGACTCCAAGGCATCGCGTCAACCAGGTCCCCTCACAGTGAGAGACGACCCCAAGATCCAGCCGAGGAGAATACCACCCCATCCACACCCAGGCCGACGAAGCCATTTCCACACCCCCTACCCAACATAAACATTGGCCAGTCAGCTCCCAAGCCAACCCACGTTGAGGATATCTTACCTTTCAACTCGTTGGAAGCCGAGAAGCATCTCACCAATCCAGTGAGGCTGGTCATCCTAGCCTCACAAAATCCCACCACCTTGCTGCCCAACGAGTGGCTTAGTCAAGGCTTGGGTGCTATCCCAAGGCTCAAAATCGGTGCAAGACAGGTATGTTGGAGGGAAAATGATGCTAGTCAGTCATTTCAGTCTCACCTTGAATGTTCTAGACCCATCATTGCCAACGCGAATGGTTTTTGACTGGAACAGTGCAGTTCAAGATCACCCCCTTAATCGGGTAATCAAATCAGACCAGGACATTGCAAGGCATGTTGTCGGAGTTCGCCAGCCATCGAAGTACTTCCCAGTTGCAGATCAGTCCAGCTTGCTTTGCTTCAGGCTAGAGGCCAAACGCCAAACGCCGGCGCTAAGCGCGCAGTATCATGATCAACCGTCATCAGGATGAAAAGAACTGGCCACGCTGCAAGATGGTTTGGTGGCTGGCTGAAGAGACACAACCACAGCATTTCCAAGGCAAAGGATTCGGTTTTCCGGCCAAACCATGGTCTTTCAGGCCCTATCCCTCACGTGAGGGTAGCCATCTGCCCCTCTTTCTGCGCGTTGAAACCTTGGTATAGTTGGGCTTGGGTTTAGCTTGGTGTTGAGGTGGAGATGGGGTTGGTTTGTGACGTCACAGAAGTCCAGAAACTTTACCACCCCTTCGCTTCCAGCAAATCCCCCCATTGGATGCTGCAATATGCTGCGTTACAAGCTTTCCAGGTTGATCGACCTGAGCTTTAAAACCCCACGCGATCGGGTCCTGCGCATTGGATTACCCCGCGTTTCCCGCACCACGCGAAGGTCCAACCCCGCCTTTGGTTGGGCTTGGACGAATTTCATAACGTCAACATATGAGCGTTTTGCGAAGTCATGAAATTGAAGGAACAAGGTAGCTGGGTGGCGGTAGTGGAAGGACTGGGAAGAGCTTCACCAACATCGACTTGGTTCTCTAAGTGTTCTTGTGAAGTCCAGTGGTGAAGTCTTCTCGACATGGTACAATAGACAGTGATGAGCTTGTGAGGTCCCGTGGACATGAATAGTGGCATGAGGATGGGGCTTTCGAGGTCACATCTACCTTCACAAGGAGCCATTTCCAGGAGCTACGGGGAATATTCTTCCTGGAAGCAACGAGCCAAAAGACCTAAGCAAGATCATTCAACGTTCAACCTTGTGAATAGATTCTTCCGTACCGTGTGCGTGCACGGTCTAACCCAGTGCCAACTTCCCAGCTTCCCCGTCGCTTACGAGAGCCACATCTCAACGGTGTTGTATTGCCGTTTCCCCATTTTCCCGCGCTCTCACTCGCTCTCACTCGCTCACACTCGGATCCCGATCTCCAGCAGCCAACGCTAGGCCAAGCAGCTGCCGAAAGCCACATTCGGGAGGGGAGGCGGGAGAGGGGAACGGGAAAGAAGGGGGTGTGTACCCAACCAACGGGCACTGGATGTAACCCCTCCTCACTCAGCCTGCGTGTGGTGCCTTTCGGTTCTCTTTCTCACCCTCCCTATATACCATGACTGTTATCGCCAGCCCAGTCCAGCCCAACCCATCCATGTGGGTGGTGGACTTTGGTGGCACAACGGTATGTAATGTTACGCTAAAGGTTGGAACCATGCTCACTGGCTGGCTACTCAGTGTAGCTATGCACACGACGGGAAGGCTTCGACGCCACAGCGTCATAGCCTAAAAATAATTGGATGCAGACCTGGGTTTGGAGCTGCCATGTGCTCCGTTGCGTGAGGTGATGGTGGTGAGGTGCTCTGGGGTCTTTTTTGCGATTGGATGAGTTTTTTCCGTTCGTTCTGGAAAGTCAAAAAAAATCATGAGTGGTGGGATGGAATCGGGAAGGGTGATTGTGATGGCGATGGCGATGGCGGACAGCTACGCGCCTGTTAATGGTGATGGAGTCAAAGAGAGTGCCTGTGATGGACACAGAGCAAGGCAAACGGCAGGGCAACTTAAACCAAGTTGAGTGAGGATCGTCAGGGCAAACTTCAGGGCGTCATTCCTGAGCTGGACATCTCGATGATACAATGCTAAGTTGCCCGACACGAGCCTCCCATGGCCCGGTTTTGGTGGTATGTAACCACAGCAGGACAGAGTCGATCCGATCTCTCTTGGGAGAAAGGGCAAATCTGAACGGTTCTGGAATCACTACCAAGTGCGACAAGCTCCTCTATCGGCTGGTAACCCCTCCTCACCACCCCGCTCAGCAGGGAGTGTGACACCAAGAACAGCTCGCGCACGCGTCTGTCACACAAATCACACAGCACCTTCGGCCGCGCGGTGGCGCAGCCGCGCTGCGCTGATTGGACAGCTGCAAGGGGTTATAGCCGCCGGCGCGACCAAGGGGGAGGGTACGGAGTACATCTTGGTGCAACGCGGCAGTGGTGCTCAGTCACAAGCGATGGTGATGATGCTAAAGGTGGTGGTCGTACTGGTGTTGCAATACTGGGGAGGAGAGTACGAGGTGGGTGGGATGCAAATGATAAAGATGTAAAGATAGGTCAATATATGGTGTTTGCTCCTCTTTCTCGCTATTAATAATGTGGTGCGGATAGTAGCTAGATGTGATAATGTGACGGACACAAAACGCAGGCCAGGAGATATGGTATGAGATGCAGGAACGGGTGGTACCTAAGATTCTATTAGCTGCCTACAGAATGGGTGATATACTTACCTGTTTGGAGTACTCGAATGCCTTTGATGTTTGCTGTGGCTCAGGGGCTTGATCAGCAAGCCTGCGTGATCGGTGTTGGGTCTGGTTTCTTGGAGTCATTGTTCTTCGACAGGCCGTGATTTGACACTATTGTTTTGTGTGAACTCCGGGTAATAGTTCTGGTTTAGCTTCTTTGATCCTGTAGACTTGTGAGCAGTGAAAAGGTCAGTGGAACACTTACCTGGATGTTGAGCCTGATGCCTTAGTAATAGCTCTGTTGTATGGATTGTTTCGATTGGATCTATGACAAGTCAGCAACCTCAAGTCAGGGGTTAGCACTTACCTGGAGTTTGATCAAGACATCGGTTCCTTCAGGGGGCAAAGTATTGACTTCTTAGGTGCTCGAATTGGGTCTGTTCCATGTCAGCAAGCCTAAAACAAAGGGGAAACTTACCTGGCTTTTGAGAAGATCTCGGTACCTGAGACGAGGTAGCAATAATTGCCTTCTTGCCTGTTTCGCTCAAACCTGTGAAACGCTATTAGCATCTCATGCTTTGGGGAAACACTTACCTAGGAGCCTAAGACTCAACCGTGCCCTGGCACAAACTTTGTTTCACTTGCTCGCTCAGTCATCAGTCGGTTTGCTGATGTCCAACTCTCAGTTGGTGCTGGATGCCGGAATGGTCAGCTTGGGTTGGGAGAATGGCATGCACTTATACTGATCACTTAGACCTGTTTCCTTTGTTACCTCGTTCATTGTTAAGACAAGCCCATTGTCTAGTCTCTTCTACATAATGCATTGTTTTCCACTCGGAACCTTTGCTCCGCCGCGGTCCGAACAATGGTGGAAGAACGGAACTCGACATCCCGACCTCGAGACAAAGACTTGTTTCCCAGAATTACCTCGACACACAAAGAAGATCGAAACACGGTGTGGGTGACACAATGTTTTCTGATGGGGAGGAAAGGCAATCCTGGTTTGCCCAAGGAGTCTTCAACCCGGTCCCCATACTGATCAGTGTAAGTGGTCCATGTGTTAAAGACAGACGGGACAAGCAGCTGCAGCGGGTGTTTGATAGCCGCAGGATGCCCACTCCAAGCCACGCTCCACAACGGAGAAACCCTGGGACAAGCCATAGAACAGTTGTGCAAGAGGCGCCAACCGGTCCGATCTTCAGGCTCCAATAGGGCTGAAGCACAAGTATGTATGTACAAACGCCGATTGGGGGCCAGGAGAAACGTCCGAGGACAACTAGTTACACCAGCCACGCCGCCCGGAAAACCTCGCGCCTCCATCCTCCATGTCACGATTCATCCGATACACAGTATGTATGGGGCTTTCCAGGAAACCAGAAGGATGTATTTCAGTCCGTTCCTGACAGATCAGT
This sequence comes from Mycothermus thermophilus, assembly GCF_041956435.1. Lineage (NCBI taxonomy): Eukaryota > Fungi > Ascomycota > Sordariomycetes > Sordariales > Chaetomiaceae > Mycothermus > Mycothermus thermophilus. The sequence continues at coordinate 3,122,488 of NW_027191430.1, forward strand.
TGCAATGCAGCGTCAACAAACGCAGATGCGATTCACAAATGCAACCACTCGCCGCAGCAGCCGGCCTTCCCGAGGAGACGTTACCTCTCCCGTCCTCAGGCCGTCAGCTTGTTCCTATCTCCCCGTTTAACCGGTCGATCCAACCGGGCGGCAGCGCCGGGAGCAGCTCGGCAACGCCTGCTGGGAACGAGAATAGATGCGTACAGACGGCAGGGGAAAGAGGCACAACAAACGACCGTGTCCCTCCCATACATCAGCTGAGCTCTCGTCATACATGAGATGCGACTTTAGAGGCAGGACGAAGTGCAGTATGCTGTGATGCAACCATGTATCTATTACTAAGGTACTTACAGCAGCCATTTATCCACTGTGCTCTGAAGGATGTTACTGTGTCCGCACATAGGACTGACAACGGAGCGATTTCCCTAAGTCGACTCAATGAATCCCAACGATACAGGCGAGCCTCATATCGAGTTAACTCAAAGGCAGAGAAAGACGGAGTGCTAGTTGTGGACTCGGGGCGCAAACAATCTGTAGCGTTTCAAGTGCATGCCGTGGAAAAAGTGTCGAAACGCTCCAGAAACACCCCAGAAACTCCAAACACCAAAATCGCAGATCCCTAGCACCCGATAACACCTCTTGGCCGCGGAGGGGCCAGAATAAGAAACTGCACTGTGTGCAAGAACGCAGGTCACCAAACAGGCCTGCGACGATCACTATCTGTAACTACCATCAGTGTGTAGGAGAGTATGGAAACCAGGACCATGATAAACGCAACAAAGCGGCGCCATAGGTTGACCGAAAAGTTCAATGTCGCACATGCATACAGATAACTCACTTTCGCGGAAGAAGGCAACCAATCCCTTTTCGCGCCGTGTAGACAGACAAATAGGTCCGTCCAACGCTGCGATACTATCACGAACATGACAGATACAAACCCTCGGCCCGCCCCATACGCCACACGTAAATAGAAGCGCCGCCAACAAGCCATCCACTAGTACTACTCCTAGTACGATCTGCAAACGAAGTCCCGGGAGCCACTCGGGGAAGGAGGGCGTTGGTGTGTGTCAGACGGGACTGCGCCGCAGGGCGTTCCCGGGCGGCGTGTGTGTGCGCGCGTTGCGCCTCTGAGATGGAGGGGGAGCCTGATGGGAACCTGCACGTTACGACGTCCAATCCGATCGAGACGAAGTCGGTGAAGCGGGCAGGCAGCAACGAGCAGAGGCTTTGTTGTACATACACACAGGGCTGCTCTACGCAGCGGCGAATTGTAGTGCACCGAGCACCACCATCTCGGGTGTCTAGTTAATGGATGTGGGTGTGATGGAAAGTGAATGGATGGGTGGGCGAGCGCTTGTCGCCTGGGCTGGGCGAGCACATTACCGAGGAGTCGGGAGAAGTGGGCACGAGGGCTGTAGATATTGCGGTGTTGTACGCGTATTGTAGTCGCCTTGGCTTCACATCATGGACTATTGGAAGCGCTGTATGGTCATTCATCGCGGATCGGAGTCTTGTTGTCCAAAGTTGGCCGGTGGTTTGAATCAGATGAACAGGCTCCACTGGCCGACACGCTCCAGGGAGAGTCCCGGCGCCGGCCCCGCCTGTAGGGCTGCTGGCTGTGGGGCCGAACGCGGCTGGGGGATCGGGGCGGGTGCCAGGATGCTCTGAAATCGTTGGCTAGGATGTTCCCGGTGATCGGACAGCTTCATCCAACTGCTTCACAACAGCAAACCGAAGTTCCATGATCATGGTTGTTACATCTTCTGTCAAGTTGACTCCGGGGATGGCTAAGGCAAGACATGCACCAATCGCTCCTCTGAATCTGCACAGTGTCCCGGGTACGGTATGAGGCATACGTGAGGCGGTGGTGGCTGTTCGCAACGGCGGAGGAAGGCTGTGTTGGAAATGATTCATCCCGGCAGCACGGCGTCGGATTGCTTGTTTGCTTGCTGTCATCAAGTCTTCAGCTTGTCTGGCAGCGGCAGAGACGGCGACGGCGACGACGACAGCGGCACATGGCCAGGCTGGCTTTCATCCAATGGCTGATGCCGCGCCGGACACTCCCAGCCAGACGGCGCAGCAGGCGGCACTTGGTCGATGCCTTGACCTAACCAACAGCAGATGCAAGATTCATCTCATCTCGTTTCCAACCGTCGTCAGATCCATGATCCGATTTTCTTTGGATGGATCCTCCCAACGAACCTACCTAGGCGAGGCCGACCCGCGACTTCTTCAGGATGCCATGGGGGGGAGGGGGGGGAGGGGTGACAATCCGCAGCTGAGAATAAGGGATTTGGAGGCCGAACGACAAGCCATGCTCAACACCAATTACATACCTCCGCCCCCTACTCGTAATTGCACGTAGGAAATCGGACCGTCTCAGCGGGATTGACGTTAATACGGAGTAGGTACCTAGCTGTTGGTACAGGACCTACATGACCTACATCAGATCCTCCCGCGTATTATCGTTCGCAGGCAGATTGAACATGGGCAATATCCCTTCCAACCGTTCTGCGCCGTTCCGCGCTCGTACGTCGCAGCCTCGTAAACCATCGTCTCTCGCTTCAGCTCCAACTTGATTTCGACATTCATCTCGTGGTGCATTGAGCATGGGCAATTACACACCTACCTAGACGATGTAGGCCAGATAATTAATTACGGAGAGCAGCAACACGGAGGCGTCCCCCATCCTAGGCTCGGTCAATCAGCCCTGCTAGACTAAGGCGTGTGTGTATGTATGTGCCACCTAGCCTCATCACGCCGGACAAAAAGATACGACGAGGCTGGCCCATCTCATCTTCAGCCGACCGACAAGTGATGAGTCGACCAACTCCCAGCAGGGACACAAACGAACCAGTCCAATCTCCAGCCTCCTCCGTTCGTTCGGCTGGGTGCATGCCACCGGGCACGGGCGGGATGTTGTGCAGCCGCATCTGATGATGATCAGAGATGAGAGCATGGCAGGAGTAGGGCCGCTAATGTCAAAACCCGTGACGCAACCAAAGTTGCCCGAAACTGTGTCCCATTTCTTCCCGCCCGGATGGTGCGTTCGTCACATGTTCGCGGCGCCCTGCATCGGGTGGTCCATCAACAGTCACTAAACCAGGGCGGAGGGATTCATCTGTAACGAGCTGAAATGATAGGGATGCGAACCAAGAAACAGAGACAAGATCGAGTGATAGTTACCGCTAGAAAATGGACAGGAAAAAAAGTGGTGAGACATGGTGGATATCACGGAAACCCAACGCCGGGTTGAACTGCCCACCGTCACAGTCTATGCTCTCTCCCTTGATCAAACAGCCCATTGCCCAAGGGGTCAGATGAGGGACGCCCAAAAAGTGTCAGTGGCAATCCCTCTTGTAGTAAGACCATGAAACTTGACATCGACAGCCTTGAGAAATGCCTGATCACCCCATGTATATCCCGTAACCTGCGTTTCTTCCTTTCCGTAGGTCAGTAGAGAGAATATACAGCTACGTACATACATAGGCATGATGATCAACGCCCAACACGTCTCAAGCCCGAAACCCAAACCTCCGCAGCGATCATCCCAGAACCCGAGATCAGCGCATCAGGGCATTAAGCTTAAGATGAGGCCGTCGATCATCCTATCTTGTTGCGGTCGAGTTGCCCGGCCCGTCGTTGTGCCCGGATTCCCGTATGCCCGGATGCCCGGATACTGTGAACGAACTGTGTACGTACTCACTCACACCTAGGTAGGGCTCGGAATTAGGGTTTCGAATCCTTCGGGCGGGAAAACAACAAGTGTCAAAATCGAAAATGGTGGTTGGCGGTGATCGAGAGCCGCAAAAATGCAAAAACACGAAAAATGCAAAAAGGATTACGTGCCGACAACACACAAAATCGACAAATCGACAAACCAAAATTCATGCTTCTCTGTCTGCTGCAGCATGCATTCGCTCCTCGACTCACCGAGGCGGGAAAATCCACCGCCATGACTGGGCGATAGATAGGTAATATGGATCTGGACGCGGTTGCTCCGTTGTTGATCCAGAAGCAAAATGTCCTTTTACATCCACGGTAATTAGCTCGGTGGGAGGCGAAACCAAGAAGCATCTTTTTGCCTCTAGAAGAAACAAAATCCCAAGACTCGGCACAATTCGACCACAAGCACCTGATCCGAAGGGGGTGTGGACCTTGCCATGCAGTAATAACCACTGGAAGGAATTAAGCCTCGCATTTGCAGCAACTCTTGCAGGCATGAAAGGGGCAAAGGAAGCGCGAAGCCCGAGGGCGTGTCGTAAAGAGCAAATACCTCTCTGTATTGATGGCGAGAGAGTGGCACGAAAAAGGGCTGGGCAACATGACAGGCTTGCCGTTGGGCAGCCGGCACACAAATTCCAAGGACGGGAGGGGCCAGATTTTCGGTGCCTGAATGCCGGACGAAGGCATGCATGGAATCATGACAAAGCAGCACACGCACACACAAACATGTCAAAAATTCTGGGTCAAGTCACCAAAAACCTGGAGGGAGCAATGTTTAAAAAATAAAAATCCAAAAACCCGGAATCCTTCTAAATTCCAAAGAATACCACTACCTAAGAGTCTATGATTCAATCCTTTGAGTACAGAATAGCAAAGACAAACTAGCTCAGAACAAGACTGGGGTATATCCATCCTGTGAGAAACACCCACGAGACAAGACCAAGAGAGAATAAAAAAATAATAAAAAAGAAATCTGACGGCTCGCTGAAAATTGTCGGAGCGCGTCTCCAAACAACACGTAAAACAAAGAGGGCCTCGTAAACCCAGCGAGGACCCAAGACAGAAGAAACCAAAACCTATCCGTCATACCATATTACAAAATAGCGTGTGACAAAAACGACAGATACCCGACCCAAAACAGAAAAACGATCCAAAGAGACACCGAACTTTTGAGTCCTCGTACAGCTCCAGTACTAAAACAATAGGAAATGCGCCCGTCTGTGGTCGGGCCGTAGCGGCAGTCGTCAATATGAACCGCGCTTCGTAGCCATCGTGATCGTGGCGATTGTTTTTATTTTCTAGAGGCGAACGACGTCGGAAGTGCGTTGCCGTGACAGAGAGAGATGGGGTATCCTGAAAAAGCAGACCGAACCGAAAAGACAAGACGGCCACCGGAATACTAAGCGGGACTGCTCCCGACGGAAATGTATGTTGCAAAACAGCGCCTACCCAGGCGGAACTGGAAACTGGGGTATCTTCTCCTCTTTGGTATAGAGAAAAGAAAACCTGGATGACCAAACGACGCCGGAAAAAGACGACCTAATCGTACAACCCCCCTGGTGGAGGAAACCCCGGTTGGGGTTCGGGGTGTGGTGAAGTGCGGGTAGGTGGTGGTGATGGCGGAAGGTTTGTGTGTGCGTGTCGGCGGATGGTGCGTTTACATGGTCGGCTTGCGGAGAATCTCCTCGCAGTTGGTGTCGAAGCGAAGGTTCCACAGACGGACCGAAGCCATGAACTTCTGAGTCTTCTCGAGCTCGCGGTCGGCGCCCCAGAGGGTCTCGACAAACTCGACGCCGGCGCTCTTGCCGAGCTGGCCCTCCTTCTTCTGCTTGGCGGAGCGCAGCATCGGGGCCTCACAGGCCTTGAGCAGCTTGCGGAGCTTGTCGGTGATCCGCTCGCCGGCCTCGATGAACTCCTCGACCATCTCGCGGTTGTCCCGGGAGCGGATCTTGGGGACGATCTCCTCGGCGCGCTTGATCTTGCCAGACAGCTGGATCAGGAGCAGCCAAAGCTCACCGGCGTTGTCGGCGATCGGAGAGCCAGCGCCGTGATGGTAGACGGTCCAGTCGTAGATCCACTTGCCCAGCGAGTTGGCGTCAAACACACTGCCGAGCAGCATGATGGGCTCCTCGGTCGGGTCCCAGTTCTTGAGGGAGTAACCGGGGGGAATGCGGTGCTTCTTGGCGTCGGCCTCGGTGGCTTGACGAGCCGGCTGGGGAGCCGGGGGCTTGCGGGGAGTGGTGGTGGGCCGAGCCGTCTGGGGCCGCTGGGGAACCGAGGTGGAGTTGCGACGGGGCACAGGACCGGGGGTGGCGCCGGGCGGGGGCGGAGGGGGACGGCGATCAGGATCGTAGCGAGGGGAGGCGAACCCGTCTCTGTCGAAGAAGGGGGAAGGACCGCCCTGCGCGTAGTAGCCGTGATCAGTGCCATGCCCACTAGCGATGTTGTTGAAAGGATCCCTGATTGAACGCGACCGGCCCCGCCCGGGAATCACAAAGGTATGGCTGCCGCCGAGATCGATGAACTCGTCCTCGTCCGACTCGCCGTGCGAAACCGAGGCGTGGTACGTGAAAGAAGAACGGCGCTCGCGCGGGGGGCGCGGCAGGCCGGAGAAACTGGCTTTGCGTGTCCGCGAGGCACTCACATTGACGGTAGCGTATTGGCCGTCGCTCGTGTAGCGAGGAGAGAAGGATGGAATGCGCGGGCTGGCATAGGGGCTAGCGATGCCGCTGGTGCTGGTGTTGCGGAAGTGCGCGCGGGTAGCGGGCCTCGGCGGAGGCGGCTGGTAGTAGTACGCGGGGCCACGGGGCGACGGAGTCGGCGACGGGCTCGGGAACTTGTCGAACTTGTCGTAAGGATAATCCTTGGTGTACTCGGGCGGCACCGGGGTGCCCCCATACGGTGAATAGCTGGCCATGATCGGTTTTTCGAGATATGCACTCGTTGATGCTTCGTGTGTCGGTTTCGATGCTTCGGATCCCTGGCCTCGGATCCTCCTATTTCTCCCTTCTCTCTCTCTCTCTCTCTCTCCTTCAAGCCCCCCTAAACCTCTACGGGGTGCGAATGCGATGGTCGTCGCTCAGTGCCGATATCTCAAGTCGTTGCTGATCGCGCCTGTGTCGTGACGCGGGAGAAAACCAGTGACACCTGTCACCTTGTGTTGTTGTCGGTAGGAAGAGGGGAAAACCGCTCCTTGATCGCAAACATGTCAAAATTTCGCTGGATATTCGGTCAGAGTCGGGCACCAAAGTCGGCGTGGCGACCTTGATGGCTGGTTCTGGAAAGGACTGGACTCGACTCGAAGGCTCGGTCCAGGTCTGACAAGCTCGCGGAATGTTTGCAGGCTGTTGCGCCGGAACGTGGGAGGGTTACGAGGGGAACATAGGCAGAAGAGCCAAAAGGTGGCAGGAAATGGGGAAAGCGGGTGGTTGTACGTCTATATAGGGTAAAGGGCTGGGGGAAGATCAACGCGCACAGGAAAAGAGAGGAGAGGGGAAGGGCCTGCCGGGCCAGGGAGAGGTGACAGGGGGGCACAGGCCACACCCTGGTCATTGTGAAAATTTCTACGGGCGTGGCCAAGAACGGAAGGGAGGGGGCGTGGCTGTAAGCGCCTCTTCCCGTTCCCTCAGTCTCCCTCTTGCCAGGGGTGCGGTTAGTCACCGCTTTCCGCCGTCAGCTCGCAGCCACCCCCCTGCTCGTCACAGTTTCTTGGCATTTCGATTTCTACTGTGCTCTGCTCTTCCTCTGCACGGTCCGGTCGCCGGCCAATGAATTCCGCTTGACCTCTTGGATGCGCCGGCGTGATTCTGGCTTCACGAGTTAGAAACCACTCAACGGGCTTTTCCTCTCTCCCTCAACTCGAGCACCTCGCCGCCCTCCGAAAGCTATGTGACACCTGTGACTCTTGACGTTGGTGGCTCGATGATTCATCTCTGTTATCTTTCCTCACAGGCATGCTCACGCAAGCTTGTGCCGTCCGCAAATTTCAGACCCCGGGACCTGCTCCCGGATTCGCGGCGGACAAGCCTCTGGCTGCTAAGCGAGATTGGTCCAGGTTGGGGCCTCGAACGTCCCAGGTCTCTGTGCAGGGGATCGACTTCACCCAACAGAAAAAGTGGACGGTATCTGGGGAGAAAAATTTTGCATCTTGTTCAAGGTTTCGAGCCGGCGGTCATGGATGCAAGGATCCCAGAATCCTTTGCAGGACCAAGCCGGTCGACCACGGAGCAAGGAACTGAGAGAACTTGGATGATGACGACGGCAAGACGGCCGACGGTAACGAGAGCAATCTGAGCCGCTTTCAGCGTAGAGATCGCGTAAAAAAGACCCAGTTTCCTTCCAAACGCCGCAATATCATCCCGTGCTGTCTGGTGGATTTACGGCGGATGTCGACAAAAGTCCGCCGCTCGCGATGGCCGTAGGATGCAGCGTACTGCAGACGCGTTTCTGCGATGGCTACGGCACGTTGACGGACACAGTTGCGGAGCGCTCGGAGGCTGGGTTGGCAGGGCAAGGCGGCTGTGCGATGACGACCTTCCTACGAGGTTCGGAGCTCAAGGTACGCAGCGCCGAGTCATTGCTGGTTGAAGAGTCATCAATGCAACCCGGAAACGATGATCTCCGGGAACTTTAGGCCGTTCAGTCATGTGCAACCAAAATATCCAGTCCAGAGACAGCAACGGAGTGTGTGTGTCAAAGTTAACAGGTAGGAGACGCCCGGGTGCCCGGCTGGAAGGCTGTCGATAAAATTGTTGACAGGTCTTGGACGACTCGGGCGTTCGGGCAATGTCTGTGTGACGGGGACATGGTAGGCTGGGTGGCGGTTAACTTGGGACACTAAGCGTCCGTGACGACAGCGTCGCTGCCTTCCGACAAGCCCTGGATGTTCTGAGAGCCCAAGTCGACACGTGCAAGATATCCCGCACACCATGAAGATGGTGGGAGGAGATGAGAAGTTGATGTTATCAAAATCCCGCGCTGACCCCAAAGTGATGGAGGGTGAGTAAGTCGATTAACTAAGTCATGGGCACCTTGATATATGGCTTGAGCAAGAGTTCAGCTGTTCATCCAGTCCTTGTGGCCAAATGTTTCTCAAGAATGCCCTAGTCGTCCAGTGCTGGATGGGTTCCTTGATACAGGGCGAGGTGTTCTCACACCTGAACTTGTTGCACAAAAGAGATGAACGCATGTAGCCACAGCCATTCTGTGGACGACGGATGCCAATTTCAACATCATCGGCAACGACAACAACACACAATCCAGAGAGTTGGGATCAATTTTGACGGTTAGGGCATGGTCAAATCTGGGGTTGCCAAGCGTCCGCGATGTACCGCGCATCCGCAGCGATGGTTTCTGGCGTCCTGGCAGACGGTCGCTTTGGTGGACGGATCTCAGCTGCAGGCGGTGCGGATCCTTCCTCGTCCAGTTCGTGACAGGCCTGCCGAGAGTTCGCCCGTTTGCGCGTCGCGGATGCATGCGACTTGCAGGCCGTTGAGCGGGGTTACAGCGAGACAGTCGCATGCCACTTACTGAGGTGCCTTCGACGGGGTTAGACATTCCGCGACTGGATCGATCGAACCTTGGGAGTTCCAGCTGGTTTGCTGGCCTTTTCTTGGAATTATTCCGTGTTTGGTTGATCTTGTTTTGGACATTTCAAATATGTGTTCAGTTTGACTTCTATGGAGTATCAGCCAGAGAGAAATAACTATGTGAATGCCGGCAGGTGGGAACCTCGCCGCCAAGACCATCCCCACCTCGTAATGGCAATCGTGGAAGGAGCAGCGGCCAAACATGTGTCGCCTCCCATCTTGTCAATCAAGGAAAAAAAACCTAACTCCAAACCTCCACTTTGAGAGCCCAACTTTCCAACTTCCCTTTGCATCCATCAACTCGAAACTCCAGCATGTAGATAAACCAGCTCGACTCTCATGTCGATTGACTTCCCGACTTAATCCTCGTTTCTTTCACCTTCGATCGACTTCGCCATTGTTCGTGCTGATGCCTTTGAGATGATCGTCGAGCCGTCGCTTCGACCGAGATTATCATCAATGCCGATAACCAAAATTTCCATGCAATATCAAACCCATCAGTCAAACGACGCTCGGCTTCGCCACAGGCGTGGTGTTTAGCAATTTCTCGATGAAAGTCTTCCATGAACTTCCCAAACTTGGTCACCGCCCTGTCCTTGTCTCCGTCCTCACCTTGAGCTCGGTGTCGTCCGTCTCCGTTCACCTTCACCTCGGCTAGACAGCCGAGTCTCCGATCTGGCCAGTCTTCCCCGTACAGTGTGCCCAGACGACGTCGAAGCGACAGTCGGCCCGTGGGCAATATCAGAAACGAAGCAGCCGTCCTCTCCGCCAGTTTCTTCCCACGGGTCGATCCATCAAACTGGCCCTGCTCAACCGAAAAAAAGAGAGAGCAAGAAGCAAACCCTCGACACCTCCTGCACGGGAGAAACGCCATCGCGCACAGGGCTTGGAAACCCCCTTGCGACTCGTCCGCAAAGCCCCTACCCTGGCCGGCTTGGCAGCTGTGCATCCCTTGCTGGCGTGCCGGCCCGGGTCTTATCACACTTTTTTATTCTAGAAAAACACACCCCCTTCCTGGTCGTTTTGGCAACCTTCCGCCACCGCCCAGGCTTTTGATTCCCATTTTCGGCTGACCGTCGAGAAAAATTTTCGCCTCCCCCTGGACCCCAACAAGATCATCGCATGAGCAAAGGAGAAGGTGAGAGTCGTTGAGGACGAGACGGATGAGAACTCAGCCCGGCTTCCCTCCTATCTCCTCTGCCCATGGCAACGGTGAGTCACACAGAAAGAAAAAGCTGCTGCTACTGTCGAGGGCTGTGCGAGGTTTTGCTGCCCTAATGGCTCGGCTGGGATGGTGGTTTTCTGCGTTGATGTCCAATGCGAGCAGGCAGTTTGGCCTGGAGCCAATGAGGCTGGAGAGGGCTCGGCCTGGATGCAGGCCGCTTGATCCCCGATTGGAGACGACAATGGACCGGCGGCTCAGGTTTTTCAACCGGCCACTCTGGTCAAATCCCCCCGGGCCGGGTCTTCGGGTTCCACACACCAGACCTGTCCTTCACACACCCACCGACGGTGAAATGGATGATGGATCGAATGGAACGCTGCGCTCCGCAAGAAAGCCCACCCTCTGCCGGTCGCCTGCGATGCGATGCACCTGTCAAACACAGCAGACGGGCGGGTAATGCGATGATAAAATCCCAAGCGAGCCTCTAAAGTTTCTCATTGCTGGGCATCTTGCTCACCGACAGTTTCTCGAACCTCTCTTCCACGTCGATGCCTCCGACATGCGACTCCCAAACGCCAACCACTTTTTTTCTTGCCTGCGCGACGCCAAAACTTCAGGGGAGGGGTGGGCGCTGCGGCGGTCGGACGGGCTTCATCAATTTGGCCCGGTAACAAGCTCGCACACACCCCCTTCGGGGGCCAGGGTCAAGCAAGGTCAAGGTCAGGGCTTTTCTGACGTAGCCGCATAGCGCACAAAAATTTGGCCAAACTCCGAGGAAAATCAACGGGTAGACGGATGATGGAAGGCATCCAGGACAGCAACACGGTTCTGGGGAAGATGTAGAAGACGGGGGAAGAATGCCGAACCGCTTCTTCTAGTGAGGCAGGATGAGTAAGTGCTCGAGGCGGAGGATATGGCCGAGGCCACCTAGGGCTGGGCCGGGACCCAACGACCTCCCATATCACGGCCACATTTGCGGCCTTGTTCAAGCAAGCGGGGAAGCAAACAAACCATCAACCCCGCGGGACAGAACGATGCGGTGGGCGAGTTGGTCCTGTCTGACAGGAAAACAATGTCGTCGTGGGGAAAGCCGACCTCGACCGCGAACACGATTCCTCCTGCTGCTTCCTGCTGCTGAGAAATCGGTCGGACGGGTTCTTGTCTCAGCGGTCTGGGTCAGAGGTTTCTCTACCTCCTTCCATATTTGTGAGCTCCCGAGCTGGTGCGAGCCAAACGCGGAACATTCCCTGTCGTCGCGCGAACGCGTTTGCTGCCAGATTCCTCAAGCTGACCGGCTTGTACTCGAATCCGCGTCGCACCAACCTCTTGGTGCTCCGTCATCGGTGATGACCCTCTCGTCATCTGTCATCTTCACTTTTTGCCTTGCCCTCGAGAAAAGAAAGCGGCTGGCTGCCTGCGAGGACATAGAGATGCAGGATGACGAGCCGACCGAGCCAGGGCTTTTGTCACTGGCAAGTTGCCAACTCATCCATTCCCCTGTGAGATATCGAGATATGGGCGGCAGGGGCAAAGAGGCAATCAGGGGCGTCAAGGTTATCCGTCCGCCCTGTCGGAGTGGGAGATATCTACGCTCGATGGGTCGCCGATGGCGATATCGACATCGCCGGTGGCACCAACGAGCAAAACAAGCCAGTGAGGCTTCGTCCCGACGTTGCAGAATGGAGGTTGAAGTTGCGCCAATTTCTTGACCGCATCTCCCTCCAGGGACGGCCGTATCTGGTGTTGCTTGCCTCGTTCTACGAAGAACCCCCGCCCTCTGGTTTTCGTCCTCCACGTACTCCGTGCCTACAGCCAACATGGAACGTCAGTCTGCGTTCCTACCTATGACGCAGGCGGCCGACAATGCGTGTGTTCTATCGTGCAATGCAAGTCAATTCTTGCGGATCGCAGCGAGTCGAGCAGCAAGTCAAAATCCGCACAGCACGACCAGTCGGTCGAGTTGTTGTTCTCGAAATAAGAGCACAACAAACCAAATTCGGCAAACTCGGTGTCAGGTCTTTGTTGTTTGATCTAGCCCCTAAGCCCAAGTGGAGCGGATGAAACACGCCTTCAGCTGCCTCAGGTTGCCGTGGGCGGGGCTGGGCCTTGCGCTAGGGAAGCTCAACGTTAGCCTGAGGCCGCAGCTTGGCCTCAGGCCAACCAGCTGCGCTGCCTGAAGTGGGATGGTTGCTCAGCTCGCCTTAAACCATTCTCGGACAAGCCTCGATCCGTGCGTCGGTGCGTCCCGAGAACCTGGGTCCCTGTCACCACGAGATGACACAAGCCCCCAACTTCGGGGCCAAACTTGGAAACAAGCCACATGAAAGTGTGGCTCAGCTACCCGCTCAACAGCTCCAGCCAACATGGCCCCCACTGAGTCAGCTCGGTAGCGCTGTTGATTTGTCAGCCCTCTGCTCGGCCCGGAAAGGGTTCCGAGAGTTTCTCCCATCCCGCCCCAAGGGTTCCACCTCCCGAACGGGATTTCTTTGCGCCTCTTCGCTGTGGCGCGGTCGGCAGTCGACGCGACCGTTGGGGCGGTGCAGGCCCGAGAGCGGAATGGACGCCGACCCGGAGCACCGATGAATGTGGGGAGATGTTACACGGAGCCTGAAGCTGAGGTCAACTTACACAAGGCTGGCGGCCGTGGTGATAGTAAGTAGGTATCCGTAGGGATGCTTGTTCCCCGGTCGGCGAGACCCGTCCGGGACCCGACCGCCCTGCTGCAATGTCTTCCGACTTGGACCGACCGATTCCGCCCTCGTTGCTGAACTGCCGCGGATTACCTACTTACACACCCGATCGGGCAGCATCAAGCATCTGCTTGCTGCAAGCATCTCGGCCCAACCCAACCTCGACCCTCCCGCGCCGTCTGTCATGCGGCTCCGCAGCCTTCTCGCTTGTTTTTGTACAACCAATGCGAGAATTCGAAGGAATTGAACTCCTTTCATTCCTTGAATTTTTTCTCTCTCATGTTCCCACTCTGAACCGGTCGGTCGCTCATCAGTTGTCAATTTCTCTCTCGACGACGTTCTGGACTCCTCCGCCGCGGGGCTGGGATGGCTACACACCCCTCCCTCCCCCTCATCATCGTCATCGACGTCAACTCTTTGACTTGAAAACCCATGACGATGCGGGATGCGTCTTGCCAGAAAGACAATGCCGCCCCTCCCAGTCTCCGGAAACTGTATGGGGACAATGAATGGAGACCCCGGGTACTCGGGCCTACACTACGGACTAAGACCTAGGTAGCTAGCATGCTGTGTTGGCTGTGGCTGAGGGATGCTCTGCCCCTTCTTGCCCTTACCCTACCCTATCACGACCTTGAATATCAGTCTCCTCTACGTGGGGTTTTCGAGACGTTGACTCACTGTCTCTCTCACGTGCCTGTTTAGTGATGCAGGCTAGTCATGGGATTTGGGTGTGAAACACAGACGGCGGCAACTTAATGAGGCCTCTCTCATCTCTGTCATTGTCGTTGTCGCCGGTGCTTGGGTTGGCCACTTCCCAGCAGCTCAGGTCGAGTGACTCGAGGCAGCAGAGGTCGCGTTCCTTGGAGAAGGCAACTTTCGGTGAAGGCCTGCGAGAGGAGGGTGTACTGTGTAGGCAGGCAGGGTTGCCTCCAGTCCCGCCTTGTTCGCAAACCACACAAGCGCCCTTCACTTTTTTTTCCTTCTCTCTCTCTGCTCTATCTCTACACCCTGCTCAACTAACCAACTCAGGAGACACGGTGAAGCTTGCATTGGAAGATAGAAAAAAAAGCCCCGTTCAGAACGAACAAACAAACCTATCGGAGCGCCGTCTGGCATGGACCCTGGTCTGCCCTACCGTTCCGGACTGTCCTATCGCAGCTTGACACACACACGTGTGTGCATGCACACGCCATGCAATGTGCCAATGATCCAACGACAACCGCACTTACACGCCTACACCTAAGCACACCTACACACCTACCGTATGCAATGCACGTATGTCTGTACACCTCGACTGCACTTTTGACACACCTCTGCTACACCACCCTCGTCTTTACCTGCTACCGTAGCAGGAATATTTTCGATGTTCACTCGGGACGGGTAACGACGGATTTTTCTCCGATCCTCTCATTTCTCATCCTTTTTCCTCCACACGAGCGCGGGATGGATGGTGATACTAGGGGGACTTATTCGTCCTAATACTCCGCAAAAAGGCCCCAGCATCGCCCACCGCCTCTCCGTTCCGCCCCCCTCATAAGACAATCGTATTATGAGCACCACACAAAGGCGTCAGACTGGAGTGAGGCTGTCGAGCAGAACCCTCCCCCTCCCCGCGATGCCGGCCGGTAGGTCGGTCGGTCGGTTGGTCATGTCAATGGTCTTACCCCGCCCAGACCTGGCTCTCCTGTCGGTTTTTCTTGGAGCTTTTCGGAAGTCTGGCGGTGATGCCATGTTTCATCCATCCATCCATCCATCCATCAGGCCGCCCCGAGGTGAGCCTAACTCAGGTACCTACCTGCCTGCCAACACAGAACGGCCTGTCACGATAATTCCGCGGCTTCTCTCTGTCATGATGTCATGAGGGAGACAAAAGACAAGAAGAATAAAAATCGTTTGGTTTGATCCAAGTGGACTGACCCGCGCCGAACAAGCACCTGAAAGCTGAACCCGGACCGCTCGTCCGGCCGGCCCGGTAGTTTTCCGGACGAATTGGCAGTCTCCATTCCAAACAGCTAGAAGCAGCAAGGAAGAAAGAAAATAAGCAGGGCTATGCTGTGCTTGCTACTACTGCAAGTCTTTCCCGGCCGAGTGTGCGTTGTCCATACAGACGTACATTGTGCTGCATCTAGGTATGTACTCTGTATGCACAGCTCCCGTGGTGTGGCGTTGCAGGGCTTGGCTTTTTTTTGTGGATTTGTCCGAGTTTTTGTTCAAGTCGAGCTAAACCGGGCTGGGAGAGGTGGTAGTAGGTTGAACCCACCGAAGGAACTGATTGAACTTTTGTTGGTTGGTTTGTAGGTTTGGTGATGGGCAGTCAAGTCAGTTAGTCCCGTCCGTGTCATGGATGTCCTCTCTTTCTTTCGTGACCCCCACGCACGCCGACTGCTCGTCAAACTGTTTCCTCCGAAAGGGGAGAGGACGTGTCCCGTCCAGTTCTCTCTCTCTACTTGTTTGCCGATTTGTTGTCTTTGACCTGGCCCAGACAGCTCCGTTTCTGTTACGTGATGAAGGGGCTCCCTCCTCCATACGAGAAATGCTCATCTCCGTGAATGGTGAAGAAGTGAAGGAGTAAGGTGACAGGACCCTCCTCCCAAGATCAATCATCAATTCTGAACAGGAGCAGGCTTGCCAACATACCACCCATCCATGCACCGGTATGCACAAACCTACAGTAGCGTACCCGACTGAACCTACCCGTTACCCTTTTGTCGTCGGCAACAGCCCACCAATCCACCAACCCACCACCCACGCCGCCTCCGATGCCTTGCGACCCAACCAAGACCGAGACTGGGGCGGATGGGTGGTTCCTTGCAGGAAGGCAGGCCTTAGGTTATCTCCCTTCCGTTGCATACTACCAGGCGTTTTGTTCTCTTCCCGTCCACTACTCATCGTCGTCTCTTTTTCTTTCGTCTCCTTCGCCGGTCTGGCCTGGTGGCGCCTGGTCTGGGCCCGTAGGTCCGTGGAATGCCGCGGGAGACGGGGCCCCACTGCTTTTGAATCGCTTGAATCGCTTGACTTGAATCATGGCAAGTGTCGGTGGGTGGTTGATACTGACAACCAGCAAGCCCGGTGATGTCGTCATGCCGCTGCCGCTGCTGCTGCTGGCGGGGGCCTTGTTGGCCTGCCGGACGGGCTGGGCTGCTTGTCTGCGTTGTGATGAGCTTCCAGATTCATAGGGGATGTAGCTACCTCCTGCCTACCTAGCTGCCGACATACCTAACCTCCTGCAACTGTTCGGAGATGAGTCTTGCTAGCAGGCAGTCAGGCATCTCCAGTTGCCCAGGCATGATGCTCTCTTTGCATGTTGATCCGTCCGTTCGCCTTGTTCTGCTCTCGTCCACTCCAACCGCCGGTTGGTGCTCCGTAGTGTAGATGCCATATCAGTCCGTCAGGTCAGGATGTTGACCTGACCTGACAACCCGCCTGGCTGTCCGTCTGTCAACGTTGCCGACAACGCTGCGACGCAGGCAGACCAAGCTCAGTATGCCTTGCCCCACGCCCATCGTCATAGAGCCAGGGGCCGGCCGGCAAAAGCCTTGCTCTCGACCGGCTTGTTTCCCGATCTTCCGTCCGTACTGGGAGAGCCACACTAGAGAAATGTACTGGCATCCCGACTGCCGACTCATCGTCACTGCTGCTGGACTGAGCTGAGCTGGGCTGTGCTGAGAATGACACATATGCCTCGCCTGACCGGAGGGGATGGTGAACTGACTATGGCTGGCCGTTTTGCCCAACGGAGTCGTTGTGGGAGAGATCCATAGCAAAGCCCCCATTTTTTTTGTCTCGAGGACAGGTCAGTCAAGTGAAGGCTTGGGGTGACTCACGAACGGCTAGTTTCACCCCCCTTTGCTCTCTCGAGTCATTTGAATGGGTTGTGTTTGGACAGTCTGTAGCAGACGGATTCTTCTCTATTGCGAGTGGCCGCTACCAAGCCACCGTGCCAACGCACTGTGCTAGTCCTGCGCGCAATCGAGGCTTCGAGAAGGCTATGCTCCTTGACACTTCGAGATAGGTCCAGGGGAGGTGGACGTTTGACTGGTTTCTTGGGAAATGGCAAGGGTGAGTTTTCGCGGACGCGTGTGTGCAAAACGAGGCCGCCTGTACGAAGCCAGTCACGAGCTTTAACTGGAAGGCAAATGGACGAAATGGACGAGTGCGCGGCCTCGGCGTTGAGGTAGGTCTTTCCATAGGTGGGAGAAGGTGAGTGGACGTTGAAATAAGCTTCGTGATAGGCTGCAGGGTTGGTCCCAGGATTCCGAGAGGCCCTCCAACGGGCAGGTGCAGGGAAGATGTCGACGCCGGTTGTTGAGGAAGGGAGGGAGGGATGAACCATTCCGTCGGGACCATGGAAAGAGGGGGAATGCGTCAACACAACCGGGGTTATTGAGAATGAACGTTGTGTTGTGTCGGTTTTGCTCCCTGTTGAGCTGGGCTTGGAGGCAAATCGCAGGTCAGCTGACTTGATCTCTGGTGATACAATGATGCAGAGACGGGAAGCGGTGTCCTCGTGACCGGGACCCGGGAGGCAGCCGTCGACGTCATCGACTGCGGGCTGCCGGGCCTTCAAGTGGATGCATCGCGTATGTTCTGCAGAGTACGGTCTGTTGAATCGATCCAGTTTACGCTATGTTTCATCTTTTTTGGTGTGCATATCGGCTATCGGCTTGTTGGACCTTGCTCGGGGAAGGTGGGTGACTTGTCAGCCTGGACCTCCAGTTGCTGTGGCTGAAGTAAACCCCCCCCCTGACTTCATAAACAAATATGTCAGTGATGTTATAAGCATTCTGAATTCAACATGTCGATGAATTGCTTATGTTTTCAGCACCAGGATATTCTCGAAGCCGACATGTTGTTGCTCGCGAAGCAGGGATATCTGGATTCCAATGTCAAGAGAACAGGATTGAAGTTGGACCTCGGCCAACCCTTAACTATAGCCATTCAGTAGATATCATCATGACTACATATTCATACTCATCGTGAGTTACTGCCTGCTTATGAAGATGACTGGGTGGTTGAATCGTAGGAAACACCCATTGAGAAACGGGGTAAGAGCATCACCACTAATATCCCTAACCCTCTTCATCTCCAAATTCTTCACTCATGCATCCTCGAGGACTGAACTCGATGAACCATGACAACGGTCTGAGGTGATGATCATGCCCAACTGAACCTTTGCGACAACTTTTCTCATCCCATACCCTCAAGACACCATCATTCAGAATGCACTACATCCGCCTCTGCCGTCCTCCCGAAATCCATCCCGGCCCCAGCCGATCACCCCAACCGACCCTCAAACTCGTTCTCACCATCACCACCGACCTAAGCGACTCTTTTCTCACCCCTCCCAACCCTATCCCCCTCTCCATCCTGGGCGCATACACCCAAACCGATGCCTCCACCGGCCAACCGCGGCTCGTCCCCCTCCTGCTCACCCCCAACCCACCACCCGTCTGGCGCGCCGGCATGCGCGTGCTCAAGCTGGACCTGCCCTTGCCTCTTTCCGGTTCGGGCCCAGGCGCGAAAACGCCTGTCCCGCTCGAAACGATCCAGATCCGCCCGGCGGATCGCGCGCTGACGGCATTGGGCACGAACGACGTCCTCCCGGGGAATAGGGGATTGATCATGCCTGTGTACGCGGACATACCGCCGTCATCGTCATCGCAGGGAGGTGAGCGGGAGGAGGAGGTTTCGCGGACGTGTTTTCGGAGTTTGAGGATCGAATTGGGGTCTGGGTCTTCTGCTGGTCAGCAACAACAGCAACAACCACCAGCGCTGCTGCAGATCGAGGAGGACCTGGGCGAGAGCATCGCGCGACATGTGTGGGATTCGGGGGTCGTCATGGTGTCGCTGCTGGCGGATATGTGTCTCGGAGGAGACTCGGAAGATCGGCGACCGCAGCAGCAGTTGCCGCTTTGTCGGGACATCTTGCTGAACCACCCGCCCGGTCGGGGGCTGAACATCCTCGAGCTGGGCTGCGGGGTGGGGGTGGTTGGGATCGGGCTGCACAAGATCATGGCTCTCCGCCACGAGGTTACGGGGATGCCGCCTCCGCATATCCTCATCACAGACCTGCCCGAGGCGGAGAAAAAGGCAAAGACCAACATTGCCCGTCAGGTTTCTGGGTCGTCTCGCCGGAACGACAGCAGCAGCGACGAGACGTCGACTGAGCACCCGAACCTCAGCTTCGAGCCTCTCGACTGGGAAGACGGCCGCGTCGGGTCCTTCGGCGCTCGCGCGTCATCCAGGGCGTGGGATCTCGTGGTGGTATGCGACTGCACGTACAACACCGACACGTTGCCGGCGCTGGTGGGGACCATCTCGGCGGTACATAGAATGTCAGCAGAGCAGCAGCAGGAGCAGCAGACAGAGTCCGGTAGCAGGGAGGAGGCGGTCGATACAGCGGTGTTGCTGGCGACGAAACGGAGACATGACTCGGAGAAACGCTTCTTTGGCATGATGGAGGCTGAGGGGTGGGTGATCAGGGAGAGGACGGAGATGCCGCTTCCCAGGCTTGGGGGAGAAAAGCAGAGGGTGGAGGTGTATTTGTTTAGGAAAGAGAGGTGATGATGATGGATGTGCTGTGAAGTTTGAGGGGGTGGGATGAGTGCGTGTATGGCCATGGGCGTATCTCAGCCGGCCGGCAGATCAAGGACGGTTGATGTCGAAGGGCAGGAGACAGGTTCACGGGCAACAGAACTGAGGAAATACTTTAATTCCAAGTGATGTTATGCTTGGGTTTTGCCATTCTGATCTGGGTTGGCTCATGGCACGATCTATGGAGCATCATCACCTCGTTCCTTCCTCATTCCTCGATGAGGGTCACTTGGTCCTCCCAGGCCTCGAGGATCCCACCGGGCAGATCACGGCAGATCGAGGTGCTGGCCCTAGGTCAAGTAGCTGGAGATGGCCTTCTCGCCACATCTCTGTAGCATATCAAGAGAATCATTTTTGAGAAAGCCATTGCTCAAGAGAGAAAAGCACGGTTCAGGGAGCCAGACACAGATGTTTCAGTGGCCGGCCATACAAACAGAACGAGTCCATTTCCACACTTCTACCGCCTTCTGCTCGACCTAGAACGGAGCCCTTGAATATTCCGGTTCCATCCCGTGTTTTCTTTGTCATCAAAATTCCTCAAACAGCATGGGCAACACCTGATGACCTGGAAGCATTGGCAAACGGAGGATGTTGTTTTCCTGAAAGGCCCTTACAGATCCATGATGTGAAATACCCTGCCTCTGATTGGTGTGTCGGAAGGTCCTTCAACCAATCAGAGCCGACAAGATGACCCAAATTGGTCAGAGGGGCGGTTGAGGACCCGCTCTTTCAGGTCCCAGCCTGTAGCCTCACCATCAGCAGTGGAGTTGGGATGAGGCGACAGAGGCAACATTCCACGTATAAGTTGGCCATCACTCGTCTTCGTTCTCGCCTTCATTCAACAACAGAATTCCAAATCATTATCAGCCACTCAATCAATAACTGTCACATTCGGATCTCGGAGTTATCCTTGATCTCCAACACTCTTTACGACAAGTCTACACCGAACCCTCACCGGTCGCTGCCAACAACCATCATCACCATCACCTCACCTCTCCAACTTCTCACCACACCAAACCACCAAAATGTCGCCCAAGCCCGAGACCTGCTGCGGCAAGAGCGAGGAGTGCGTCTGCGGTTGGTCCCCGCCCCGCCTTCCCTCCAATATTTCCACATGGAACCCACAGACTGACCTGTTCCCTTTTCTACAGCTCAACAAGCCACCTGCTCCTGCGGCGCCCAGCCCGCCCTGAAGTGCAACTGCGACAAGGCAGCCGTGGAGAACACCGTGTCTGGCGACCGCTGCTCGTGCCAGGCTCGGCCCGCTGGCCAGTGCAACTGCGCGCGCGCTGAGGTCGAGAACAAGAAGGCTGCCTGCGGCAACGACTCTTGTGCCTGCGGATGCAAGGCGGCGGGGTCCTGCAACTGCGGGAACGAGACGGATTTCACGACCAAGGCTTGAGAGGGGAAGGAGGATGGAGCTGGGATATGCGTTTCGATCAGATGAAATGCTGGCGCAGGGAAACTGGGAGACGGGGGAACTGGCTTGGGTGGCTGGCGTTGGGAGTTGGGGATTCGGAATGGATGGGAACGGGAAACTGGGATTAGATACTTCATAGATGGCACGTTTGCTTTCGAATCAAGATTATTCTGATCGACACTTTCTTAATAACCAACATCTGTGAAGGCAGCTTTGCCGTGAAGGTCGAGATGCGATGACCAGAGGTCTATGGAAACTGGTCATCCGCCCGATGTTTAACGACAGGGTGTTCCTGGAACCTGCACAGCAAGCAGTCTGGATGTCTTTTGAGACGTGGATTTTTACCCACCTTACCCGGAATTTGAGACCAGACAACTCAATACATTCCAATCACGCACCCAGGAAGCTCCCATAGCAACATTTCTGCAGCGCGCAATAAGGTCAGGCGGGAAGAGCCAAGTGAGATGAAAAGGCAGCATTAGGTTAGAAGAGCTCAAGCTCATGTCAATGTCAGATCAGAGACGAGGGCCAAGGTCCAATCATCTGATTCGCGCAACGCGAATATGAGGCTACCTACATACACAGTACAGCGTCAGGTGTGTGGCACGAGGCAGTGTGTCGCTGCCCCGCCGACATTCCAGGGACGTGCGTGTTGCGTGTGTGGTGTTGTGGTGGCGCGACGTGTCGAGGAAAGACGTGCATGGCGTGACAAAGCAGTCCAACGTGGGTCCTCTCGAGTTGCTGTGGACAGGGGGTAGCTCCCTTCACCGCCCGGCAGAAATCGCAGATCGGGAACAAGGGGCTGGGAGCTTTGGGGCCGTTGACAGAGCGATGAGCTCATGGATGGCTGACCACCAGACTGGGCATCAGCCTCATCAATCCGGTTGTTTGGGATGGATGGGATCGCCACTTCAGGGGGCAGACAATGCATTCAGGATTTTGAAGGGAAAACAATATTTCGTAGTTTGGTTTTTTGTGTGCGTATTGACTCGATTGAGTACTGCAAACCTTGGTTTTATTCAAAATTTTATTCAGGCTGTGGTGAGCATTGTGCAACGCGCAGAGAATGAATGAATTGAGATGGCCGGATGCGGATTATTGTGGAGACTCGGCGAGTTCCATTGTGGTCCGAGCTTGTTCCGCTGCGCTGCGGTGCTGAGCCAAAACAAAAAAGTCGGGTTGGGCGCCCAAAAAAACTGCACGCGTACTTTTGGCCAAATTCCTCGACCCATCAACTTTCCACCCTTCTTCTTCCTCCCCAACACCGCGAATCTTCTTCCTCCTGTTCGCAACTTTCCGATTTCTCACAACTCACAAAGTTTCCTTCCGAACCAGAGAGGATTTCGCTTTTTACCATCAATCATCCATCAATCTGCTCACTGCGCGAAAAATCGCGAGCTTTTCCCACTCCCAGTTCTCGACTCTCAACTCAAGATCCCCCTCCCACTTCATCCCCTTTCACCATCGCATTCTATTCCTGCGCATCGCGCATTGCGAACGCGACAATTCCCTTTGCCCTAAAAGGAATCGCGACCATCACACAAACAACAATCACCAACAATTGGCAAGATGCCCCCCAAGCGCGCTGCTCCCGCCGCGCCTGATGGCGCCACGGCTCCGAAGCGCGTCAAGACCGACGCTGCGCCCAAGAAGGCCACCGGTGTGAAGAAGGCTGCCGAGAACAAGACCACTGAGAAGGCTGAGCCGAAGAAGGCCGCGCCCAAGAAAGCTGCTCCCAAGAAGGCCGCCGCCGACAAGGCCGAAACCAAGGCCGCTCCCAAGAAGGAGGCCGCCACCAAGAAGACTACCACTGCTAAGAAGCCCGCCGCCGAGAAGGCCGCTCCCAAGAAAGCGCCCGCTGCTAAGAAGGCCGCTGCCCCCAAGAAGGGTGCCAAGCGCGCAGAGGAATCCGACAAGGAGAACCAGGCCGCCAAGGTCAACGGGGTGAAGCGCACTCGTGATGAGAGCGAAGAGCAAGAGGAGCAGAATGAGGAGGTCGCTGTCCCTGACGGCGCTGAGGCCGAGTCGGCCGCGAAGAAGCGCAAGGCTGCTCCCGCGAAGCCCAAGAAGGAGCCTGCTCCGAAGAAGCCCCGCGTTCTCAAGGCCATCAACGAGCCCCCCACCCAGGTCCTGGACGTTTTCGTCTTCGGCGAGGGCACCGCCGGCGAGCTCGGCCTTGGCAGTGTGCGCGTTGACGGCAAGAAGCCCATCGATGTCAAGCGCCCGCGCCTGAACCACAACCTCAAGGGCGTCGTCCAGATTGCCTGCGGCGGCATGCACGTGGCCGCCCTCACCAAGGACAACAAGATCCTCACCTGGGGCGTCAACGACCAGGGCGCTCTCGGTCGCGACACGACCTGGGAAGGCGGTCTTCGCGATATGGACGACGAGGACTCCGACTCGGACTCGGACGATGACGACACGGGCATGAACCCCAAGGAGTCGACCCCCGCTGAGATCGACACCAAGGACATTCCTGAAGGCACCACTTGGGTGCAGGTCGTCGCCAGCGACAGCGCCACTTTCGCCCTGACCACGACGGGTCAGGTTTATGGATGGGGCACGTTCAGGGTAAGTTTACTTTTCTTGCCACACTTCCTCAAGCTCGACGCGAAATCTCCTCGCGCTTGACCCACAATTTTTGTTTACTTCGCGTCAGGTGCTAACTTCTCTGCAGAGCAACGAAGGCGTTCTCGGGTTCAACAAGACGACGCTCGTCCAGCGCACCCCGACGTTGATTCCCGAGCTGTCCAAGATCAAGCAGCTCGCGGCGGGTCTCAACCACGTGTTGGCCCTCGACGAGAAGAACAAGATCTTCGCCTGGGGCGCGGGCCAGCAGGCCCAGCTCGCGCGTCGCCTCCTGGAGCGCGATGATACCGCCGCCCTCGTCCCCACGGGCATTGGCTCTCTGCCCGGCCGCGCCAAGCCTGCTAAGCTCGCCTGCGGCTCGTACCACTCGTTCGTGGTCGACACCAACCACCGCGTGTACGGCTGGGGCCTCAACAACTACGCCGAGCTCGGCATCGAGGACGAGGCCGGCCAGGACGGCGGGTTCATCCTGCGCCCTCAGCGCGTCGAGTCCCTCGCCCCGTACAAGGTTGTCGACATTGCCGGCGGTGAGCATCACTCGCTGGCCTGCACCGACAAGGGCGAGCTGCTCACCTGGGGCCGCATCGACGGCCACCAGGTTGGCCAGCCGTCCGAGTCGTTCAGCGAGGACAACACCATCTGGGACGAGCGCAACAAGCCGCGCATCCTGCTCGTGCCGACGGTGGTGCCCGACATCAAGAACGTGGTCAAGGTCGCCGCGGGCACCGACCACTCCTTTGCTATCACCAAGGAGGGTCACGTCTACTCGTGGGGCTTCAGCGCCAACTACCAGACGGGCCAGGGCACGACCGAGGACATCAAGGCGCCGACCCGCATCGAGAACAGCGCGGTTAAGGACCGCAAGATTGTCTTTGCCGGCGCCGGCGGGCAGTACGGCATCATTGCTGCCCTGCCAGAGGAGGACGGGGACAAGGCCGAAGCCGAGGCCTAAACGGCGGTTGTTACCTTCTTTTTTTGCGCGCGCGTGCCCCGAACGACGAATGACATCCACCCATTGACGCGTTCATCTTGACGCGCCGACGCGCCACGTCCACACAAAAAAAATTGCGCGACCGGTTGAAGATCTTGTCAGAGTTTTGTACAATCACGGCGTTATCGGTCATCTCACTGCGGTAACGTTTACGACGTGACCATGGATCCATACGGCGCCCGCCACGGCGGCGGCGGCGCGGCCGGGATGGATTTCCCCCAGGAAGCAACCGCGTAACGCGCATCGTTATTCTTATCATGGATCGGAGTGGGTGATGGGTTGGGCTTTGTTTGGTGTTTTGTTTTTGCCTTTGTTTTTCGCATGGTGGTTTTCATCGGTGGGGATTGCATTTCATCTTTTTCTTCGAACCAGGGATCATGGGATGTTGTTTTCGTTTTTTTCTTCATTGCGCCATAACCAGTTTGGCGATTCATGGATGGATGGATGGATGGATGGATGGGTGGGATGGAGGTGGGTGTATGTATAGGTTTTCTCGGTCCCGGCCCTGGTCCTGGTTCGGTTTTGGGGTTTGGGTGTTTTTCGTTTTCTTTCCGGTCAGTCTCCGGTGTTGTCTGCGGGTTCTGGGTTCTGGGTCCTGGCTCACTTTTCCTCATGACGCATGGCTCCCCGATAATTTTTTTGTTGTCACGGCCCATCATAGGTGTTGGTTCTCGTTCTGGCATCTCTGTCATGGGTATGGACTTGGGCTCTGGACTTGGGTTCTGGTTGATTGGGTTGAGCGAGGAAAGAGACGGGACTTCATGAGGGAACAAGGCAGGCAGGCAGACAAGGACCTGGCAAGGGGGGTGTTTCTTGAGACATTGGACTGGACTGGACTAGGACTAAGGGTACGGAGTGTACTTGATGACCGGTTATTAATATATATTTGCGGAGGTGCGGTTGGTGTTCTGCTCTCTCCTCTCCTCAACCAGTTGTTTGTCCGTTGTGACTTGTGAGAATCTGTGATGTGACTTGTGATGGACTGGACTTCGAAGTGTGATGGCGGTGGGTGATGAGGATGGAGGTGGGTTGCGTCTGATGAGCGGAGGTCGGTGCGTGTCTGGCTTTCTACCTATGGTTGGATGTCTCTTACTTGCTTGGTGGTTGATGATTGATTGCCCTTACTGAGCCCATCCCCAAGGAGTGGCGTATCAGATAGGTACCGTGTAAATGAGGAAGAAAGGCTAGCAATGGTGGCAGTTCATTTCATCTCCATCCACGCTGTCCCTACTGCTTGGACTATACTTACACCCAGCTTTCCAGCATTTATTGAGCAACGAAGATCCCGTTTGTCATCGTTACTTTTATGTCTTGTCGCAGGTATGTTCATTCCTGCCACTCGTCGACACTGGGGTGTTGATGACGGCGTGAAACTGGGAGACAGAGCACTACATGAGCTGGCCCGATCATCATCGTCATCGTCATCGTCATCGTCGTCATCATCTGTCGTGGGAGCGATTCAACCTGGCTATTCGACTGCTACGCTCCTACGATCGTATAGACAGACACACCGTTTCCTCGCCCTGAGATGACATCGGCAGTGAAGGCGCCGTTGGATTGTCAACCTTTCCCGAGCATACCGACGTAGATACCTTGTCTAAGCACGTCAGATAGACACGGCACACAGGGACATACACGCAAGAATCAGGGCCTACCTAGCAGCGTGTCCATGTTCATTAATTAGACAGTAGATTGTTTCTCTTTCCTTTACCCCGTGGTATCCCATCATTTATTTTCATTAGCACAAGGAGACAGCAAGCCCGGATATCCATCCACGCCTCGCTCTACTCTCGCTCCTGCTTGTACACCACAATACAATACACACAGACATGCAAGTCGTTGCCAACCCAGCCCATCAACCAAACCCACATCTTCTTCCTTTCTTACTCCCCAAATCAAACGCCTACTTCCTCTTCCTCTCCCATTTACATGCCATTCCCCCCAACCTTGACCTTCGCAAACCCCCCGCTGCCGCGACTGCTAAACACGGCGATGATCCCAAACCCGACATAAAACAGCGCCAGTGGATACGCCACAAGTGCGCGCATCCCGCGCATGCCGCCGACGGCGCAAAAGATGCCGCTGGCGCTCCACGTGCACCACAGGATCGCCGCCGCACTGAGCATGATGCCCACGGGGGTGTCCATGGGCATGAAGATGCCCACCAGGCTCGTCGCGAGCAGCGGGAGCAGGCAGTACCCGAGCACGGACGCGGAGCGGGCAAAGGTCAGGCCTGAGGCGGCGGGTTTGTTTGAGGCAGAGCTACCCATGGCGGTTGGGCCGCCGGTGGTAGGGTCGCTGCCGGCGGAATAGGCGGCCGAGTAAGCGGCGGCGGCGGGTTCGGTGGGGGCGGAGGAGGAAGGGGCCATGAGGGAGAGGATGCCGTGGAGGAGGATGGAGCCGAAGACGGCGAGACCGTAGATGTAGCCGAAGTGTACCCGGCCGGATAGGAGGAGAAAGGTGCCGTAGAGGAGGAAGAAGAAGAGCGGGCCGGCGAGGTCGCTGTCGTCCATAAGGTGTTGGTCGGGGCGGGAGAGGGGGTTCAGGACGGCTAGGGTCTGGAGGGGAGAAGAGGGGTGGTTAGCGGTTGGGTATGACATGGGAGGAGTCAGTCGGGGTTGGGAACGGGAAGGATACTTACCTTTTGACGGATATGGCCGACATTGACGCCGAGTTCTTCCAGCAGCGGCGGTTCACCGGGGTAGCCTTCGGTCGAGAAAGCGGCGAGCCAGCCGGTGCGTAGACCGCCCTGCTCGCCGAGACGGCCGGAGACGTCGGAAGGGTCGCCGTAGCCTGAGGCGAAGTGGGAGGAGGAAGGGTATGCGGCGGCGGAAGGCCCCCCGTAGCCGTAGGATGCTTGTGACGGGGTCGCGTGGCCTGAGACGGGAGGGCCGTAGTTGGAGGTGTAGAATTGCAGGTTCTGGGCGGCCGAGGGGCCGTAGCCTTGGTTCGGTGGTGCGCCGTAGTATTGTGACATGGCGACGGTGGTGGATGGAGGAAGAGGAGGGAGAAGGAGAGGAGGGAAGAAAAAAAAGGAGACGAAGCTGACGTTGCGCGAACTATGCGGTAGTCCTTATTGCGCCCGTGTGGTTGGTGTGAAAAGGAAACGTAACAGTGAATCAAAGAGTGCCGGGTGTGTCTGGTAGGACAGTGGAGGTACCTATACTCAGAGCCGAGTCAAGTGGCACTTCTGGCGTGGGCTGTCGCAGTCGCAGTCGCGGCTTAAGGAGGGATGGAGTTGGTGTTTCCTGGAACTTGCCATGTTGCGCCCACGCAACCAATTCCGATGGCAGCTTTCCAGTTCCAGGTCTTGGCTTTCCTGGCCTCAAAAGGCTTGGCATGTGGCTCCACTGTGGCTTTCCAGGCGGGCCCTTGCCTAGTGCCAAGATTTGGCAGTTCCAGCACCGGCAATCGGCGGATGAGGGACGGATTCCTGGTTTCCACATTTTTTTGAGAGGATCCGATTCTCCGTCGTGCCGTTCCGACAAGGAATTCGCCGTCGACATCTTGCCGTCTTCAACTCTATCCCACCTCTCTCACCACCACCACCGCCGCCGCCGACACAACCGACGACGACGACAGCTCAGCCAGACCACCTCCAAATCACCCTTCCATCCTTTTGCACGCCTGGAAAGGCAGCAGGGCCCTGCACAGACCCCAACAAGATGGTGCGCATCACTTTGCCCCGCGATTATACACCCCTCACTCACTAACATCCCTACTCCCCTCCACCAGGCCTACCGCTACATCACTCAAGTCGTCATCGTCGGCACGCGCGTGGTCGGCCGCGCCTTTGCCGAGGCCTGGAAACAAGCCGCCGCGTCGAGCCAGTACCAGCGGGCCCAGGCGCGCGCCAACGGGGGCAGCGGCTCGGGCCGCGCCAGCGTCAGCTCGGGCATGACCCTCGACGAGGCCTGTAAGATCCTCAACGTCAAGCCGCCGCAGAACGGCAAGGCCGACATGGACGAGGTCATGGAGCGCTTCAAGCGCCTGTTTGACAATAACGATCCCAAGAAGGGCGGGTCTTTCTACCTACAGAGCAAGATTTTAAGGGCCAGAGAGCGCATCGAGGCCGAGGTCCGCCCGACGCTGGAGAGGGAGGCGCAAGAGGCCGAGATTAAAGAGGGGTGGAATCCAAAGTTGTATAAGGATAGGTAACGGCCGGATTGCGTCCATGTACACACATGGACGGGTGTTCGGCGCTGGAAGATGAAAAATGGCGACGAGGACATAAAAAGTAACCGAATTAGAGAGCGCGGGGCAAGGAGGGGCATGCCGGACCTTCGCATCACCGACGGACGGACGGACGGACGATATCCCTTGCTGGGCTTGAGACGCGCCGCCGGGCGGGCTGGGTCGGATGATCATGGTCACCGGCTACAAACACAACCCTCCCCGCCTCAGCATCTGTATACAATCTTCACTCGACTTTGGGCAGGCTTGGCGTTGGCGGATGGCATTTTGAGCGACCATTTTATCGCATCGTGGGATTTGGGTTAGATGGTCGCATGGGGTCTTTGGGCCGGCTGCGTTTTTCTGTATCATAGAATGCTTCCAAGGGGAGGCACACAATACGGCGATGAGCGGCATTTGCAGAGGGGATGGGAGGGAGAATCCATGTCTGAACAGTCCATAGCAGCATGCCGAATATCAAGTTGAAATACTTGTACAATCGTATCTTGTCACTTCGGTGTATGTTCCTTGGACCAGAGTCCTTGATACAACATGCACCAACAAAAGGCAGAAATACAGAGCAAAGCAGAGGACGGTCGGTCTCAACAGAGCCAGACATGGTTCTGCCGTACCGCTCGCACTCTCATGCTCTGTGAAGCCGACTGAGATATACTCCGTCATACACTGATCAAGCCCTCAAACATGACGGCCGATGTGCTCTCGCATGTCCGGCCTCCAGGACAGCGGTTCTGATGTCACATATACCCTGGGAAGTAGAGATACGTAGAACAATCGAGCACCGTGATTCTGGTCCAGTCAGTCCCTCCTCGTCCTGTTTTTCTGCCATGGACGTACATATAATACGTCCATCAATAATAGAGTTTCCCAACTGCTGTGATCGTGCCGGATCGCCCAAAACGTTTCAAGCATTCTCGTCTTATAGGGCTTCTGACCCGGTCTCTGCCATCCGGAGCATAAAAGAAAAGAAGTAGATAGGTAGGTAGCCAGCTCGGTAGGTATCCCGGGTTCGCTGGTGCAAAGTAGACACCACCTGCATAGCTACCTGATTCTCGGCTGCTCGCGCCGGATGTGCCGTGTGATCCGCGCCGATCATACACGCTCGGTTGACAGCACCAGCTAGCCACCTAGGTAGGAGGAGCTACCCCGAGCTCATTGCCCGATGTGGATATATGGAGGTTTCTTGTGCGGGCATGTGGTCTTTTTGCGTAGTCGGCTCTTGTGGATCTCGATTGAGCTCAGAAGGCCTGCTTGTAATATCTCGAGGACAGATTTGGATCTGGAGAGGAGTACGACCGTGGCAGGAAGCTTCCATGAGTGAAGGAATGTACATACAATGTCATTATGACTGTATACAACAACTAAATAATCCAATCTTACTTCATAGTCCAGAAAAACGAATGGTATCTCCTCCTATAATCTCAACCCTTTCCATCCAGTATCTGGTATCTTCCTCCAAACCACTGAACTCGTCAATCCCTATTACCTACCTCCTCCTCATACTCCCACCACCAACCCACCAAGCCCCCTTCCCGCTACCCACACTCTTCTTCCTCATCCCTCTCTGTCTCTCTCCATCCTCCCCTCCTCCACCATTACTCATACCATTCCCGGCAAGCAAATCCTCCATACTCTCCGTCCCCCGCTGACTTTCCACACTCCACCCGGCCGTTGCAGTCCCCGATCTCGACCTTGCCCTAGACCTAGTTGTGGGAATATCTTCATCGTCCCGACTCACCGGGTGCGAGCGAAGCGGTTCGGGAGGTGGGGTGGGTGGGTATGCCGACTCTGAGGAGGCCGAGGAGCCTGATCTGGCGACGGCGGCGGTGGTGGTTGTGGTGGTGGCGGTGATTGTGTTGGCGGTGGCGGTGGAGACTTTGCGGACTGTTGCGCCTGTGGCTGCTGCTGCTGCTGCTGCTGCGGAGGTGGTGGAGGAAGAGGGGGCTGGTGGTGGTGGTCGTAGACGACCGGTGCTAGAGGAGGGGATCGGTTTGCGTCTGATGGAGGTTGTGGATTGGGTTCGTAGGTGGGAGCGCGGAGGAGGGGTGGGTGTTGGTGGGGTGTTTTGTCGTGCGACGGATGGGCCTGCTCCTGCTTCGGAAGATGTGTTATTGTTGTTGTTAGGGAGTGAAGCGGGCGAGGCAGCCGTTGAATCTGGCGGTTGGAGGACGGGTGGTTGGCCTGGTTGGCGGACGACGATCCTTAGCGGCCCGTTAGCGTTGCTGTCGCCGCGGAGGCCGTGGAGGATGGATGAAGTGCTGGAGGTGGAGTAGACAGATGATGAAGTCGATGGGCGTCGTTGAGGTCGTAGGTTGTTGAGTTTTTCTTGGGCCTTGTGACGCCATGCCGCTGCTTTGGCCGCCATCATTGCCGCACCAGCAAATCCCAACTTTCCTCGTCCACCGTTGTTGTTAGTGTTGCTGCTGCTGCTACTACTACTACTTCCACTCCTCCCCGCGGGACCTGTCGGCACCACAGGTGCCATCACCGCCCTTCCTCCCTCCAAATCCCCGCTCACCCTTTCCTCCCAGCCGGAGAAATACGTATTCCCCATCCCTCCACCAGGTAATGACAACTCCAACCTAGGCGGCTGCTGGTTCAACAACTTCTCCTGGATGTCCTCGACACGTTTGCGTTGGCGGTAGCGGCGGAGGAAGAACAGCCCCGCGCTGAGAAGGACGAGGAAGGCGATGATGCCGACGCAGATGCCCGCAATCTGGCCGTCGCTGATGGTCTGGGAAGGGACGTCGATGATCTGCGGCGGCGGGAGAGGTGGCGGGTCGGAGGGCGTCGGGGAGGGTGTGGAAGTGGTGGATTGAGAAGAGGTGCTAATCGTTGTCGCGGTGGTCATCATGTCTGGGGGTATCGCTGTGCTGCTGCTGCTGCTGCTGCTGCTAAGGGTTGGTGTCGCTGTTTCTTCTGGTGTTAGGGTGGTGGTTTCGCTGCTTGGTTGCAAAGTGGTAGTTCCGGTAGGCTCTGGCTCTGGAGATAAGGTTTCTGTTGGCACTGCCGACGAAGAATCAGGGACTTCCGGAGCCGGTGAGGCAGTTGGTATCTCCGGAGGCGAGGACGTGGGCACAAAAAAGGACTCCGTGGTCGTTGACTGAGAAGGCAGTGCGATCGTGGTGGTGAAGGTGATTGTCGTCTCGGGGCTCAGAGCGATGGTGGTAGTTGAAAAGATGGTGGTGGTGACAGTCACCACCGTAATGCTCCGTGAGAAAGTAGTCGATGTCTCGGTCGTCGTCGTCGTGACGGTAACAGGGTCTTTCTTACCCGGCGGACCCGGCCGGTCGGGAGGTCCAGGACGACCGGGAGGAGGACCGGGCCGAGACGGGTCATCGTTATCCGTATCCTCATCCTTGTCCTCATCTTTATCCTCATCCTTATTTTTATCCTCATCCTCATCCTCATCCTCAGATTCCTCATCCTGTGGTCTTCGCCGAACATGAGAAAGTGGCGAAAACGACCCCTGGGTTACAACGGCTTCTCGCCTTCTGACAGGAAAGAAAGACGTGACGGTGACGGTCGTCGTCTGCGTCCTTGCGAGAGGGTCGTTGACGGTGATGACCTGAATCTTCGTGCTGGTGACCGTCCTTGTTTCAACGCTGACCTCCGTGGTTGTGGTCGTCACCGTTTGCGTCTCCGTCGTGGTCTGGTCAGGGCCACCCGGCGGTCTTGGGCTGACAATGTTAGCAAAGGGATCTTCTTCACGAAGGGCATTGACCTACCCTTGCCGAGGCAACAAGACGTTGCTGTCTTGACTCCATGATTCGCCTCGCCTCTGCCTTTGGTATGCCGTCCAGCTCACCGTCCCGGTCTCCTCTCCATCCCACCGCGAATGCTGCTCTGGGGTTTGTTGCACCTCCACATGCTGCTGTGCCAATGAGCTCTGCTCTATTATCCTCCCGTGGACCTGCTCGGGCAAAGAATCTGGCCTCGCACTTTGGTGATGGCTTAATGCTGTGACCAGACAGCCGATGAGGGCCACCAGGGCCCGTGAAATCAACATCTCTTATTATGCATCGCGCTCGCAAGATGCTCTCGAATAGAACAAAGAAGCTGGTGAACCCGGAGGTCACCTAGCAAGAAGCAAAAACAT
Source organism: Mycothermus thermophilus (assembly GCF_041956435.1). NCBI lineage: Eukaryota > Fungi > Ascomycota > Sordariomycetes > Sordariales > Chaetomiaceae > Mycothermus > Mycothermus thermophilus. The sequence goes on from NW_027191430.1 coordinate 3,155,541, forward strand.
CAAAAGGAATAAAAGCGAAGCATGAAACACTCGTCGCCCTGGACTGGTCGCGATATTTACCCGGACGGGCTCAGCTAAACATGGCGACTCATGCCGCACCGGGGTAACGGTCGAGAATGCGTAGAATTAAAATAAGGTGTGCGGGCGCACCCGGAGAGATCAACTCGGGTACTATTAGGCTCAAATACCGACAGAGCACACTGACCTGGATTTCGCGCAAGTCGTTTCACATGGAGCGCGGGACGGGATCTGCACTTTTCTTGTCGAGGCCGTTCCGAAGCGAAGCGCCGAGCGAGGCATTGTATGAAGCTTAAAGAGGCGAGGGCGGGGGAGGACCGAAGGGAAGAGACCATGACACGAGGAGCTTGGGCCAGACGGAGCGCCTGTCATCTGTCATCCCTGACTTGTTCACTGCCAAGTGTCGAGGTGTCAAGACCAACAAAAAGTCAAACCGGCCCTCCTCCCCGGCGAGGATGGTGGTTTCGAGTCGGCCGATGATCGATGTGGGGGGGAACATGCGAGGCATGTTTCATTTCCCGATTAGGAAATCGACTTAGACGCATCGTTGGTTCGGATGGCGGCGAGCCGTCGCAGAGATCCGCCATGGCGGGTCATGCAACCCCATCCTGGCCCCTGGTTCCTTTGGGGTCCGTATCAGATTTTGTCTGTGTGAGACTCGACAGGGGCCGGCTAAGGATTTAAGAAGATGAGATCGGACTGCTGTCCTTAGTGGTGATCTGGCCCGGCCCATCTCCTCTCTCCCTTTCCCCTCTTTTCGCTGGCCAGGTGAGGTGCCCAGCGATAAGAAGACACGGCATGTTGGTGAGGGGAAATTTCATCTGATCAGAGGAACAGCTTCATTTGGGTCTCAAATAGATGTGAGGTCTCAAATGTAGGGATGCGATGAGCAAAAAGAATTATTCCCTCAACCAATACCGATGAGTGTGACATCCCCGTGCCCGTCTATCTGTGTGATGTGATGTGATGTGATGGCATTCCGTCCATGTTCCCAAAATCCCGTTGAATTCAGGTCCTTATCCAAGTTGCCATCCCCAGGACTTCGTCACGGTATAGAAATGAGAGGCCGATGAACAAGGAGGGTGGGCCAATACATGATAGTGAAAAGAGTCAAGACAACAGGGAGCGAGGCAAAAGAAAAAATCATGATAACAGGTCGTAGTACCTATTACCCAAGAAACCTGAGACTCGGAGTACTCATTCCTGACCCAATCCCATCCCAACCCGCCGACCTCTTCCCAACGCCCATAACGCCAGTCATCCCGTCATCGCATCCAATTACTTGTGGCCATAGCCAGGGTGGCCGTATGCTGGCGCGTGGCCGTTATACATGGAGTCGGCTTGGTTGTAGGCCGGCGCCTGGCCATATACCCCGTTGAGTTGATTGTACGGATAAGTTTGTGCTTGGCCGTAAGCTGGAGCTGGCTGGCCGTAGACTGGCCCCTGGTTATAGGCTGGGGCCGGTTGGTTGTAGGTCGGCGGTTGGGTGTACACCGGGTCTGGTTGTGAAACAGGTGTTACTGGAGGCGGCGGCGGCGGCGGGTTGGACTCGACCGGCACAACGACCTGGACAAGGCCGGCCTTTTTTTCTCTTCTGCGCCTATGTGTTTCGACGCAGGCAATGATGAAGGTAGCAAAGTGCAGGATCCTGAGAGAGGTAGTCAGTCAGCGCGCGATTGGTGTTTGGTGTGCCTCCAAACTAATCCCCTAGTTGTCCACTTACAAGAGCAACGCGCTCAAGGCGACCATACCCTTGATCAGTGCCGGGTCCCCCCCAACCGACCCCGAATCGTCGTAATACCCGCCGCCGCCACCGCCGCCGCTCCGGGATCCGTAGCCGTAGCCATTATCGTTGTCACCATTGGACCCGGTCTTCTTTTCCTTCTTCTTGGCCTTTGAGGTAGCGTGGAACCATGTGTCGTATAGGTCATCCCAATAGTCGTCATAGTGATCGAGGTAGTCGTCCCAATCATAAACGCCGTTGCCGGTGGACCAGTCCTCCCCATACTCCCCGTTCTTGTTGGCAATATCCGTTGCCAGGCCCCAAACTCCCAGCAGGCCGGTTCCAATAATCAAGGCAAGTCAGAGAACAAAGTCGACTCCGACACAAGCACCGGGATGAATCCCACGCCGGCGTCCGCGCAGCAGGATGCAGATACATTCGGTCACGGCCCATACGAACGAGATGGAGGACTGGGGGAGAATGACGACGAGCGTCGCGAATCCCCACCCCTTGGTCAGCGAGGCGGCAACGCAGCTGATGAGTGCAATCGCGATGCATATTTGGAGGATCCGCAGGATGAGTTTGGTCACCCACATCTTCTTGGGCGAGACATGGGGAGGAGGGGGGTCGACCACCGCCGTCATTCTGGCGATGCTGGTGAGTCTGACAAAGGAGAGAAGAGCAAACCTCTCACGAAGAGTGGGTATTATTTCGGTAACAAACGCCGGGCTGCCGCCGAACAGCCTCCAGCGGCACGCAACAGTCAGGTAAGAGAGCAGCAGAGTTAAACTAAGTCTCCTTCGGGACCTCTCTCGGGCTTCTACGGAGCTAAATACTCGCCAACCTCTTCCACCCCAACCCGTCAACCTGACAATGCCCCAGGGCATTCTTAGGTAGAATCTCTCAACGACAAGGCTCTGCGCTGGCAGTGCTCCCCATCGACTCTCACTTTTCCCGGTCTAGCCCTATATGGTTCCGGGCGAACAAGAGGCTTGACACGGCCTCCGCCATCGGTGGAAGAACCTATCAAGATGGGAGTCGTGGTCTCGTGGTCCCGAAGGGCTGGACCAAGGTGCGCTTTGGACAGTGAAGACATTTGGCACCCTTGGCAGTGGTGGCCGACGTGCTGTGGCCGGGAGCAGCAGCCTTTCAGAGATAATGGACTTGAAACAGCACAGATAGCACAGCGCCGACTCTTCAGCCCTACGGCAGTTGGGAATTAGATTGCGGGTCGGAATTGTTGCCATGCAGATTGTCGGGAAAAGGTTGGTCTGGACCCGAAGCTTATCCAGCCATGGTAAGGCAATACTGGCACGGAAAAGGGAAAAGAAAGGGGTCGCCGACCTTTGGAGGACAGAAACGGGTTGGACGAGGTTGTTTAGCATGTGTCCAGTCAATAGTCAAAGTGATCTTGGAGTATTAGAGCAAAACCATTCATAAGAAACAGTTTCATCAATCGTTACTTTACATTCATTATCAGTCGCTCGTCATCATCATCATACATCAGTAAGTAGGCAGGTAACTATCCGTCAACCGGTTCCTCAGGGTAAACCCACGAGCCACAAACCTCACTTCAGACCTCTCAACGCTTCTCCTCCTCCCGGTGCCCGGCCACCGGACTCAGCCTCTTCGGACTCTGGGGGTCGTTCCAGCCCATCACAAAACTCTCTTGGCTTTCCGACCATCCCACGCTGCTGTACGATCGCCTTTCGTCGCCTTGCCGGCTGCTCTGCTCCTCGCGCTGCTGACTGCTCCTGGCAATGTCCAACTCGTCGTAGATGTATTGGTAGAGCGTCTCGCACCCCACCGAGCTCCTGTTACCCCTACTCCTACTCCTCTGCCGCCTCTTCTCTGTGGATGATGTGGCATCCCGATCCACCTGCCTTCTGGTGTGGCTTCCCGGCCACCCCGTCATCTGGTCTCCTTTTTCTGTGCCATCTCGGCTTTGAGAGGTCATGGAGCTGACAAAGCTCGGCGAGCTGAGAGTGGCCGGTGCCCGCTGTCTGGCTATTGCCGTCAAGGCGGGTGGTGGTTGCGGGATACGAGGCGCCGAGGGCGGCGGCACCGATATTATCCTCGGTGCGAGATGGCAGACGTTTCCGACCGAATAAAGCTGCTGAGGCCAGTGGTGGTGTTGTTGAGTCATGCTGGACACGCTCGATGACCTCCTCATAGTTGGCGTCGGCGAGTTCTCCATCCTCCACTGCTGACCGAGATAGTTGACAACAGTGTTGTCCTGTCCTCTGTCGCTCCCTCTGCCCCAACCAGTCGCCAAGGCAGCCATCCTCGCCAGGAACGGCCTCAGCGTCGGTGCGCTGGCGCACACAATGGCCACATCCATCTCCAGCACTGTCAGCACCGCAAACACCCTCGACACAACCACCTGAACCAAACCAGCAGCAACATTCCCATCCCCATCTCCTCCCTTCCCTTCCATCCTCCTCACCAACAACCTCCAAACATAATCCACCCACATCCCCCCCCAGCCCGTCCTCCTCCTTCCCCTGCTCCTTGCTCCCCCAAACTCCATCCACCATCCTCACCGCAACCACTCCCCTCACAATCCCAACCACAACCACCAACACTCCGAGCCCCAATGCGACCGTCAACCCCGCTCTCCGGCGCGGCGACACCACTCCCCTCAACCGCGCCACGCACGGCGCAGCCAGCAGCACCAGCCACAGGTCGAAGGTGCCGTGGAGGATGGTGCTCGCGAGCAGCAGCGGGCGGAGGGGGAGGCATTGCTCTCCTAGACCTCCTGAAGGAGCCGGGCTGCCGTCGTCGTTGACGCTGGAGAAGAAGAGGAATGTGGAAGAGGAGGATGGGTCGCATTGGAGGAGGGTCATGGCGAAGAGCGGGCCGGCGGCGAACATGAGGAGGAAGGCGATGGTGAGGCGGACGAGGGTGCGTTCTGCTGGGGAGCGTTTGGGGGGTTGGTCTTGGCTGGAGGTGTTGGAGTTGGGGCTGCTACGGCCGCTTTCTTGGTCGTTGTTGGTGTTGTTGGGTTGGGACTGGGACTGCCCATTGGAGGTCCCGCCGTCATCATCATCACCATCACCACCCTCTTCGCTGTTGGCGGGCGAAAATATCCGGTGGTAAAACGCCAAAATCGACAACTTGGTCATGATCAACCCCAGCTGGTAAAAGATCAACGGCGTGTACGCCCGGACAGCGGAAAACAGCCATGTCCCGGCAGGGACAACTTCTTCTGCTGTACCCCTCCCCTCTTCAGCTGAGCTCCAGCTCGTCGTCGTCACGGGCCTGCCGCGGAGAAGGTCCAGGTACATGAAGCAGACGATGGTTGCGCTCGTCCATGCGAGCAGCACCAGGCTGTCGTCCGCGAACCAGTTGCGCAGAAGCCGCAGCCGGGAGTATCCCCGTGCGAAGACGGTCAGGGTGCAGAGGATATGAGGGAGGAGGAGGCCTGCGAGGGCACCTGGGAGGGGGAGGGCCTGGTGGCTGGTGTTAGCTTTGCCGGTTACCGGTGTCCTAAGGGACAGGGAGAGTGAAACCTACCTCGTTGAGGGTGGCCATGTTTGTAGATGCCAAACTGCTATCGTGGTGACGGTGTGGAGTGATTCTTCTCGTGTTACTAGCAAGACGAAAGATGTGACCTGGACTCGCCGGTCTTGACCATCCCCTGGATGGCCACCACTACCAGACACTGCTGGCTTCTTTTCTCAGGACGGATAGGCCGGTATCCAGGAAAGCCTGCTCTCCCCTGAGACGTCTTGAGATCGCAGACAAACAAAACAGGAATGATGTCCTGATCGAGGACTGACTGTCAAGTCAGCTCAACCCCCTGAGGATCAACAAACGAGGAACCCACCGTCTATTTGACCCCCCTCTCAATCCAGCTCAGACACCATCATCGCAACCTCCACCCATCTTCTCAAACCAACAAACCGTTGCACCTACCCTCCTACCACCCAGCCCTTCTTCCCGCTGTCAAAGCTCTACAGATCGCATCCCGTCCATACGGCTCGTCAAACTCCCCAAACTGGACCAGCTATGTAACAGAACCTGTCCCGTTTGGGAAGGCAACCAAGTGAAGAAGAGGACAGAGCGCACATGGCAACCCGTCCCGGACGGAAAATTGCAGAACTGACATATGTACATACAATCTCCACTTGGCACATGGGAGTCCGAGCGATCGGTCCCGGACAGACAAGATACGATGCGGCCCTTTGCTGGGTAAGTCAAGCAGGGCTCGGTAGCTAGGTTACGGCGTGACCAACAAGTGAGCCGCAATGTTCTGCTTGGCCATGTGCTCGACTTACAAGTTTCGTTCCTGCTCAGGACGTGCAGTGTGCGTGTGGTTCACTGTCTGCCGTTGTTACGCGACCAGAGATCCGGATCCTGAGAGGGGGTTTGGCTGAGGTACATACACACAGCTGCCGAGTGCGAGGATCCTTAGTCCGAGAGGGTGAGTGAGCAAGGAGGCTTTTCTCGATCTGGATGCGAGGATGGTGTTTCAGGAAAGGCTGTCAGTCACTTACACACAAACCTGTCACAAGTCAGCCACACTTCGCATCACATCTCGCTACCTGTAGCTACCTACTCTAGCACCTGCATACGATTCAAAAAGCGAGCCAGCCCCCCTCTCTCGTACTCCATGCTATCACTCGCTCGCTTCAACCTCCCATCCGCTCCCTTCCTGCGATCCTGAGCGTGAGCACTTACTTCCTCACCTCGTACTTAACCAATATCCTCCTGCGCAACTATCTCCTCCCTTCATTCAAACCATGGATAGCCCCAACGAAAAGAGCGTCATGGCGTCGCCAGCCGTGGTAGCATCCCGGCGACACGTGTGAAGGGAGTTGAGTTGACTTGTGACATGGTCGTGGTTAATATATTTGGCGTGCAGAAGAGCAGATCACTCACAGCTAGCAGCGCTCATCAGAGCACGGTCCCCTCGGTTCAGAGCGTCCCGAACGTTTCGAAACAACGGCACTGCTTTGAGCTTCTGGGACTGCTGCACACACGGCACGTAGCGACACCCGGGCGCGCGGGAGGGGTGACCTCGCCCAACCTACTCTGAACGGAAACCTAGTTTTGAATCCCAGACAGAACCGAGGGAATACAGAAGCGATGATGAGCGTTCCTAATACAGCGGGGGCACTTGAAAAGTTGTTGGAGAGTTCCGTTACATGCCACTCGATGTCTAGTCAACGATACCCGCTGCTGGGTGCTGAGCTGCGGTGTTTCGTTCAGAAACAAACCTCAGCCCCTGAACCTGAAGTGACCGGCCTCTGACAGAAGCTGAACTATAACAATGCCGGCTTCTTAAATATCCCGAAGTAGCACAGAAGACGATCATGAATGCCGCAGAAATATCCCCGATCAAGGCAAAACGAGCCTTCCGTCATGCTTGGGGATCAATAGGTATACGAGGAGAACTCGCACTCAGACTCCTCCCCGCAACCCTCCAACCCAGAGCACAGCACAGCACCTGCAACGCCCATGCATCACGGCATACTGCGGCCTACAGATACACGGCACATCTACAGCAAGCGACCAACACTCGCCTACCTTGCTTCAGCCCTCTTGACTATCAGAGTTCAGAATCTATCTTGTATTTTCCCCTCCACCAGAGCGATACCCCGCACAGCGCACGGGTCCGAGCCCGATCCCTTAGACGCAACCTTGAACGGGCGGTACCGAACGCATCGAGGTGCGCACGTACACACATACATACTCCGTACATACGGATACAGCCTCCAACCCCGCATCACATCACCGTCCCTAAGCATTGACTTCAACTACACAGGAGTCGACTCCAACGTCATCACCAACGGCTTTCGTGTGAACAAACGGGATCATACCAGGCCGGGCGCAACGCTTTGCCCTCAGCCAAACCATCCACCACATCGGAGTCCCATCTCCCGACTTCCCTCTTCAAGACCACAAAGATCAAAGCTTCCTCTTAATCAACCCCTTCCAAAAGTCAAAGCTATTCTCATCGCTCTGCAGCGCAAACATTTTCCCCGTCGGCCTCCATCCCTGATAACCACCACCTTGACCACCTTCAGCAGGCACAACCTCCTGCGCCATCAACAGTCCCCAATCCTTCGTGATGCCCACAATCCTCGCCTTCACTCCCCCTTCCGCCTCGAGCGTGACAATCTGGTTCGTGTGCAGCCAGTGCTGGTAGTATTTGCCCTCCAGATCCCTGTGGAGGCCGTGTCTGCAAAAGTCTTTGTACAGCGCCTCGAGGCGGGTAAGCATGCGCGCGAGCAGGCGCTCGATGCGGAACGGTTTCTTCTCAGCTGATGACCCCAGCGACGGGAGGACCGCGTCCAAGCTGGTGGTGGGCCGGGCGTTGTTGGTGTTGATACCGATGCCGAGGACGATCTGGTAATTGCCGTCGCTGTAGGCGCAGTTGGCGAGGATGCCGGCGACCTTGACGTAGGCGGATTCGTCGTCCGGGTGGCGAGGGTCGCGGACGTAGACGTCGTTGGGCCACTTGATCTTGATGGGAAACGCGGCGTAGCCAGCGTCATAGGTTTTGACGGCCTCGACGATGGCGAGGGCGGCGAGGTATTGGATGAACACGATGGGCCGCGATGCGGCGAGGTGGGCAGGATGGTTGATGACGGTCGATACGATCAGAGAGCCGGGAGGGGCGATCCAGACGTTGGCGCCCCTGCCGCGGCCGGCGACTTGGGTCGTCGCGGCGACGGTGAAGCCGGTGGGAAGCTTGGCCAGGAGTTTGGGGTTCCTGAAGTTGTTAGGGTAAAAAGAATAAGAACATCGACTTTGACAAACACTCACTTCTCGAGGAGCGTGTTTGTGCTGGTCACCACCTCTCCGTATATCAAAGGATCGCCCCACGTCTCAGCGCCCGATTCAATCGCACGAAACTCGCGGAGGCTCGAGTAGTACACAGAATGGTTAAAATACGGAGTCTCCTTAGGCTCCGGCCAGGCGTCTTCGTGGGAGACGATACGTTTCGGGATGTGGCTGTAGTCCGTCGTAGGGTCAGGCGAGGCGCGCGAGGACTTGGGTTTTGGCTGTCGAAGCTCTTTCGTCAAGGCCTCGCTGAGTTCGGTCATGGACCACCGAGAATCGGGATTCTCAAGATGAAAGAGATCATTTTCACCCTTGATATACTCTTCACCGTTGTCCTTGGTGATGATGTCCTGAAATGAGGACAGCAGCTCACTAACTTCGGTGTGCTTGAGGGCCGAGAGGTGCAGTTTTGACAGGCTCGGCACGGGCGAGACGCTCTGGCTGACCTCCAGACCGAGTTTCGTGAGGCAGGCCTTGAGGAAAGCTGTCCTTGCTTCCTCGTCAGCTCTCAAGGCTTCGATGAGATCATCATACCCTGGGACGTCCATCTGGTGACTCAGGTTGACGGCGTCGAACCTAGCCGTGTTAGCCAGGACAACAGGAAGAAGGCGGACGTAGACACATACTCTGGATGCGGCCCCGTCAAAATTGCGGCACCTTCTCCAACCTTGCAGTACACGAGCGCGGCCGTCGAGTCACCTGACTCGAGGTCCAGCTTCTCGGCATACTCGGCCAATATCTGAACAGAGCCAGAGTCATCTGCCAGCTTCTCGGCCTCAAGAAATACGCCGCCTCCATTGACATAACACCGAAATGTCTGAGGAAGGGAGAGCGCGTCCGCAAAGACGTCTTTGCGCACACGAATCTCTGCAGCCCTGGCGCCACGTTCGCTCTGATACTGGAATCCCTTGAACGCGGCTCCGCGGCAGGTTCCAGGGAAGAAGGCCAATTCCCGCGATCCAACAACCTCCAGGATGGGGTCTCCGACCTCGAATTCACAGCGTCGGGAAGCATAGTAACCGCCGGCGCAAAACCCGAGATATGCGCCGCCGCGACGGACGTAGTTGGAGATGATGCGGTTCCCATGGCCATCCAGGACGCGGCAGTAACCGAGATCGGCACCGCCGGGAAAAACAAGGAGGGCACAGGTGGGAGCCCAGGGCTCTTTGAGCAAGGCGGATTCGGTCAGGGGGTTGACGGCATAGTTGGGGCCGAGAAGGCGGCGGAGGGAGTAGAGGCAGTGGCGGACGGACTCGAGGGTTGAGCCGGTGCCTGAGAGGTCAGAAGAAAGAAAAGGTCAAGATGAACCAAGTTATTAATCTCGTACCCGTGTAGACCAGCACGTTGAGCTTTTGTGTTGCCATGGTGTCTCCTGACCTGCAGGGTTTGTTGACTCAACGGACTCTGGATGAAGGGGACTGAATGAGTGAAATTGGGTGGTGCGATTGCTTTACTTAATGCCGAGATCAGAACAACTTCTGCCGAGTCCACAATTTCTGTCAACAAGAACAGCGTTTCCAGTTAAAAAAGATCGAACAAACAATGGCGCCCGAGGACCCCAAACACAAACCGGAGCAGCCAGTCGCTGCGCAAACGACCGAGGATGATGACGAGCCGGATGAGTGGTGAGTGAGGATGATACAGTCAAGCCGCGTTTTGCCGCGATTCGGTTCAGGATGAGTTCAACGGCTCACACAATTGAGCTCAGGGACAAGCGCATCATTCGCACAGGGTGTTCCGGTACGTGTCTGGGCGATCTCTATTGATGCCAATGACTCTCGAAAACGATGACGCAGGACATGGCAGTCGGGGGGGACGAGGGAATAAGGGACAGAGAAGAATGTCTCAATCTCACGCCGCTTCAGTGCTCTCATGTCCCTTTGCGGCGGCCCCACCACAAGAACGACGCTGACCGAGGCTTTACACCCATCAACAGAAGAGAATGCGCGGCTGACGGACTGCTACTGGGAAAAGAAGGATTGGAGGGAATGCAAAGACGAAGTGAGTGTAAAGAGCGTTCAGTTTCTTTTGGGGATGTTCCTCTGACAGCTGCGGGCAGATGCAAAAGTTCAGGGACTGTTGGAAGCGTCAGGGCAACGACAAGAGGACAGACATGAAGGATGCTTGAGGAAGGCGCCAATGTCAAGGATTATAGGCAGCGGTCGAGCTTTTCCATGGACCTACCTGATGCATCAATATATGGATTCAGGAAAGAGTTCGACAACTTCCTTCTCTTTTCCTTCTCTTTTTGTTGTTTCGTATCTGCAGTTGCGCCTTCCTCAGAGACAGTCAGTGGTGCTGTGCTCCATAGTCAGCTCTTCACGGCAGCCGCTGCCGGCCACCGATGCCAAGACCCACTCCGCCGCCCGCAACGGCCCAGGCTTGGCTCCGATCATTTTGCTGTGGATTTTCTGCAACACTTCACAGCTTTCTTCCCGACCAACATCTCGCTAACCCCAATCTTCAACACCTCAACTGGACCTCTCCAAAATGCGGTCTCACGCCTTTCAAGCACTCCGCCCCATTCGGGCGACCCTTCCCATTCCATCTCCCAGCAACTCCCTCCGCGCCGCAGCCAACGTCCAGCGCCCCTCCATCCGTGCCGCCTCGTCCTCTTCCTACACCCCACGAGCCCGGACTACACCCAGCACCGCACGAACAGCTGCCTCAACCACAAAATCCACCCCTTCCACGGCCCCCCCTCCCCCCGGTAGCGTCACCAAAAGCCCCATCCCCCCCTCCAGCGGCGTCAATGGGCCCCTCGACCCCCAAGCCGCCGCCGTCCCCGCCGCAACCGTCGCCGACGTCGACCCGCTCCTCGCCTCCCAAATCCCTACCCCGGACAGCGCTCCGGCAGGAACCCCGCCCTCGCCCTCCTTCGCCGCCGCCCTGAGCAACAGCTCCAACGTTGCCAACCAGCCAAGCGCCGCCAGCGCCTTCAACCCCGCGCCGGCCGGGCCCGCCGGGGCCATCGACTGGTCCTCGTCCTTCCACGGGCTGTCGACGACCCCGTTCAGCCCGGAGACGGCGGCGCAGCTGATGCAGCCGATCGACCCGCTGGATATTGAGATCAAGCCGGACGGCATCATTTATCTGCCCGAGATCAAGTACCGGCGGATTTTGAACAAGGCGTTTGGGCCCGGCGGGTGGGGCCTGGCGCCGAGAGGGGAGCTGGTGGTGGGCGAGAAGGTGGTGACGAGGGAGTATGCGCTCGTCGTTCACGGCCGGTAAGTCCCGTCTAGCCACCTGTCTATTTTCCGGGGAAAACACAGGCTAACCCCCCTTGAAGGTTCATCGCCCAAGCCCGCGGCGAATGCCAGTACTTTTCCGAAGAAACCATCCCTACGGCCGGCGAGGGGTGCAAATCCAACGCGCTACTGCGGTGTTGCAAGGACCTGGGCATCGCCTCCGAGCTCTGGGACCCGCGCTTCATCCGCGAGTTCAAGAAGCAGCACTGCCAAGAGGTCTGGGTCGAGCATGTCGCCACCAAGAAGCGCAGGCAGATCTGGATCCGCAAGGACACGGAGCCCGCGTATCCGTATCAGCTTGTCAAGGGCACGGGGGCGGCGAGGTGAGGTGTTCAAGTAGAGAAGGGGAGGAAGAGGAACGGTAATAAACATGTGGAATGGAATGGATTGATTGTTAGGAATCGATTGCGGAGGAGTTCTCTGGCGGTAAGGAGGAATGTAAATGCCGATGGGATCCTGAGTTTCATGATACCGATAGGTTGGCCACGACAATGGGGCCGGGGGTATAGACAGGATGGATCCGTCAGCCGGGATGGCGGGCTTGTAGCATACCCGATGTACGAGTAACATAGACACACTCCCATGTTATGTATCACACCTACGAGCACTCGAGGGAAGATGAACGAGCATGCTCGTGATGGTGCGGTCTACGTATCTAGATACCTATGTAAGGTAGTCAGCCAGTTTATCTGCCCTGGAACAGGACCGCCAGCCTCTTACTTCAGAAACTCAATAAGAAACCAAGTCAACACTACGACCCGAGGCACACCAACATGCTGAAGAGTGGAAACCGAGTTCTAATACCAGCGTTGATTCATCCATCCGGGCATAAACCTCAGTCAGCAAATAGTGCCATGTCAAAGACAAGCTACTCCCCATACCATAGGCCGATCCCATCATGCCTCCCACTTCATGTAGGTACCAATGCCCATGCCAATAATTACCCATCAGAACGCCATTCGCCAGATTAACCCCCATCGCCGAATCTGACCCCAGGGTCTAAACCACCTGTAGATCTTAAACCCATACCCCCAATTCCCAAAACCAACATAGGTACCCGGGCCACCATCTAGTTCTCCGCGCCTCTACTCTTCCCACCCTCCTCACCGCCACCACCACCACCGCCGCCCCAACCCCAAATCCAACCCCCACCACCACCACCCTGCCCCGCGCTCCCCTCCCTCTTGGCTGTCTTCCTCCTCCTCACCCCCTTCAGCTCCTCCTCCTCTCCACCACTGGGCGCATCCAACTTTTCAAAATCCCCCTCGGACCGGCTCTTGGTTAGGCCTCCTCCTCCCCTTGATGGAGAGCCTTCGTCGGTGGATGATTTTCTCTGGTGTTGTTGTTGGTCATGCGACTCTGCCGCCGTCGCCGCCGCCGCAGCGGCAGCCTCTTCCCTTTCCAGAGCGGACATAGTGCTAGTCAGCTGCTCGCGCAGGGTCTGGATGAAGCGGGCGCGAGCCGGGGCGCCGGCGGCGCGAACAGATTCGGGGATGAGGGTGCCCGGCATGACGGGGGTTGGTTTCTCATCGGCGGGGTGTTTGGAGGTTGTGGTAGTTGTCGCGGCGATGGCAGAGGCGATGTGTTTGTACAGCTCGCTCGTAAACGTCGATGACAACCCTTGTTGTGGTTGCGCCGCCGGAGGAGCGGTGGTGGTGCCGCCGGTGGTGGCCCATGGCGGCGTGGGGAGCGCGAAGCGGGCGAGCAGAGCCTGGGTGTAGCTCTGTGGAGTTTCAGGTTCAGGGGGGGCCGCCGCTTGCTGAGCCTCCTCCGGGGATGGAGGGAGGCCGAGTACGGAGGTGCGGAGGATTTCGATGGCGCGTTTGAGGTACGAGATGCCTGCGGAGCGGAGACGGGCGTGCGCTGAGGCGATGAACTCCTCGATGGCGGTTTCGTTTTCTTCTAGTTTGGGGTGGACGTAGGTTTCGTACAGGTAGCGGGCGCCTTGGGTTTGCGGGAGGACGAGGTAGAGGAGGAAGAGCAGGCGGATGTAGGCGTAGAAGGGGACCCTGGAGGAGGAGGAGAACGAGGGTTAGGAAGAGGCAAGGTGCTAAATGGTGGCTGCGGGGGGTGAGAAGGAGGCTGCGCACCAGAACAGGATCCAGCCCGTCCAATTTTCAAAGAGCACGACGAAGGACAGGACGACCCAGTACATCAGCCATGGTGTCAGTTGGGCTGGGTCGGAGGTCTTGAGGGCCTTGTAGCTCGCGAAGACGGGAAAGAGAAAGGAGGCTACGGAGCTGTCGGGGCGAGTCAGCAAGACACAATAATGGCCTTGAAAAAGGGCCAGGAGGCGCATACGAGAGGAGGTTGGGAATGAGGTCAAACATGGTGACGTCGGGACCGCGGGACGCGCGCGGGGCCGAACGAGAGGGTATGTGTGGGTGTAATCGGGAATGACATCTACCGGTGCAACCCACCGGCAAACCTAGAGGAGAGGTAGCGCGTCTACGAGTATGTCAAACAGCGACGCGTCAAACAGGAACAGAAGATGAGGAGTAGATTTGGAATGTCCGGGCTGGATGGTTTGTTGAAAAAGGGCAGCTGACAGCGGCACAAGGCCCTAGTTAAACATTGGACTGAACTTGGGGCCATAAGACGGTCAAACGCCATCAATGCCCCACCTGATTGATTGATTGGGCTTTGCCGTCAGGCTGCCGTCATGGCCTCTTGATGTTGTTTTGTTGCGATGTTGTCTTTTTTGATGACCTGATGCCACGGTATCAAGTCTCAATTCATTCTGTGGACGCCCGACTCGTCAGGCTGTTGTCCTCTCTGTAAGGCAGTCCATGAAAGTCGTCAGCCCAGGTTGGGCTGTCCGTGTTGTTGTCTGGGTGGAACCCCCACAATGTGAAGCCGCAGCAGCGCAATCCCAAGCACATGGACACGCCCCACGTCATCGCCGCGCAATGCGGGGCAACCCCGCGGCGGCTGGGATGGAAGGCTCGGGGGACTTGGGACTTGTCATACCCATCCATCAACATCAGAGTTAAACGCGGCTTGAGGGTTGCATCTTATGTGAGGTACAATGGGAAGAAATGAATTGAAGGTCAAGGCTCACTGATTCCAGTCTTGGGAACCTGAGGGAAAAGAAGCTAAAATCCCAGTTCGGGTGAGAACTCCACGTGGTCCATTTCTGTAGCAACTGCCAAGAAACCCCGGATATCTTCAGGCTAGGCCGGGACCCACCTGGAGGCTCCCGTCCGCACCTGCCGCTTCTTCATCAGCAGCGCCAGACCCGGAACCGAAGAATCGGCTTCGAAGAACGGGAGGAAAGTGCCAGCGGCGATGGAAGCAGAGAAGGAAGAGGTGGAAGCCTAGTCGCTGTTTCTGGCTTTCGGCGCTCGGAAGCCATTCCAGCTTGGGCATGGCTCCTGCCACTTCCTTCCACAAAGACCAAGCCTTGAGCCAAACCGTTGTAACATCAACTTGCCGACTTCGAATGCCGTTCTCAACACCATGTTCCAAAACAGCATCAACACAGCCAACAACAGCAATGATCACCGGCCATCCCCCTGGACACCTCCATCACCACGAATGGCATTCCCAAGCCCTGCTGACAGCTTTCCCCGCACAATTGCCCCAGCGCCCCATGGGGAAACCTATGGGGAAGATGGGGCCCGGGGATACCGCTGCTGTGACGCCGGGACCGGTGGGGATGGCATCGCGGAAATGTGTGTGCCGCGAGACAGGGTTCGTGAATTGAGGCTATTGTGTTACTAGTGTAGTCCAGAGCTTGGGCCATGGTGACTCTCGCCTGCGTAGGACAAGAAGAGGACGGGAGCCTCAAGTGTGAAGATAAATAATACACGAGACTCTCACCTGTCTCCTGTCCGAGACTTTCTGCTGCTCTTTGAGCTGCCCTCCTCCCGACAGCCCATCCGACACCATGGCCGAGGAAAAGCCAAAGAGTGAACAAGTCCAGGACGTCGCTGGGAGCGGCCAGTCTACCACGAACAAGTAAGTCCCTGAAGCTTCACTCAGTCTCTCTCCAACACCAACCTCTCCAACACCACTAACACATCCCAGCAATGCCAACTCGTCCATCCAGTTCGATCCCAAGGCCGAGGCCAAGTTGCGGAGGAAGATCGACTTCTACATCGTCCCCACCGTCTCCCTGCTCTACCTCTTTTGCTTCATCGACCGCGCCAACATTGGTCTGACCCCTTATACCTCAACTCCCGAACTCCCTTCCTCTCCATCACTAACACTCCATCCAGGCAATGCCCGCATAGCCGGCCTCGAAAAAGACCTGGGCCTTACCGGCTACGACTACAACGCCCTCCTCTCCATCTTCTACATCTCCTACATCCTCTTCGAGATCCCCAGCAACATCGCCTGCAAATGGATCGGCCCGGGCTGGTTCATCCCCGCCATCTCGCTCGGTTTCGGCGCCATCTCCGTTATCACCGCCTTCGTCAACAACTTCTCCCAGGCCGCCGGCGTCCGGTTTCTCCTCGGAGTCTTTGAAGCCGGCGTCCTCCCCGGCGTGGCCTACTACATGTCCCGGTGGTACCGCCGCAGCGAACTCACTTTCCGCTTGGGGCTCTACATCGTCATGGCGCCCATGGCGGGCGCCTTCGGCGGCCT
Source organism: Mycothermus thermophilus (assembly GCF_041956435.1). NCBI lineage: Eukaryota > Fungi > Ascomycota > Sordariomycetes > Sordariales > Chaetomiaceae > Mycothermus > Mycothermus thermophilus. The sequence continues at coordinate 3,171,912 of NW_027191430.1, forward strand.
GTTGGCCTCGGGCATCCTCTCCCTCGACCATTTCGGCAGCCTGCACGGGTGGCGCATGATCTTCGCCATCGAGGGCATCATCACCATCGGGCTGTCCATCATCAGCTTCTTCACGCTGACCGACCGTCCCGAAACCGCGCGCTGGCTTTCCGCCGAGGAAAAAACCCTGGCCATCGAGCGCGTGAAATCCGAGCGCGTCGCCGCCACCGAGGTCCTCGACAAGATCGACACGCGCAAGCTGCTGCAGGGCATCCTCTCCCCCGTGACCCTGTCCACCTCCCTCCTCTTCCTGCTCAACAACATCACCGTCCAAGGTCTCGCCTTCTTCGCGCCCACCATCGTCCGCACCATCTACCCGGACAAGACCACCGTGCAGCAGCAGCTGTTTACCGTGCCCCCCTACGTCGTCGGCGGGTTTTTCACGTTGGCGCTGCCCTGGCTGAGTCACCGCATGGATCGCCGCCAGGTGTTTTTGATCCTGACCACCCCGCTGGTCATCGCGGGGTATTCCATCTTCCTGGGCACGACCGACTCGTCGGCGCGGTATGCCGCGACGTTTCTCTTGTCCAGCTCGCTGTTTGCGGTCGGCCCGCTGGCGAATTCCCAGGTCAGCGCAAACGTGGTGTCGGATACCGCGAGGAGTAGCGCTATCGGGTTGAATGGTATGTCCTTATTCAACTCCCCTCTCCCGCTCACATTTTCTGCTCACCTCCCCGTCCCCTATGAACCCAGAGCCCCATAGTTGCTAACTAAAACGTCCGAAACAGTCATGGCAGGCAACATCGGCGGCCTCATCGCCACGTGGTCCTACATCCCGCGCGACGGCCCGCACTACCCCATCGGCAATGGTCTCAACCTCGCCTGCTGCTGCTGCGTCTTGATCCTTGCGACGGCGACGTATTTCTGGATGAAGTACGACAACAAGCGCCGGGACGCGCGCGGCGGGCCCGAGGCCGAGGCGGAGATGTTGGCGGGGCTGTCGACCAAGGAGGTGCAGGATTTGGATTGGAGGCATCCCGCTTTTCGGTGGAAGCCTTGATGATATTAGGGCGTTCTGTTTCGTTTCGTTTGTTTTGTTTCAGGGATTGGACGGGGTTGGTTGTTGGAATTTATTGGGGGGATTTGGTCTGGTGTAGCCCGGATGTTGGTGGAGGGTCAGAAAGGGTTGGGAAAGGAGGATGTTGGTGGAGGGTCAGAAAGGTTTGGGAAAGGAGGGAGGTTGTATTGGCCTAACATGGTCAACTGAGAGTGGTGTGCTTGCCGCCGTCTAGGACGCAGAGGGGGGAACATAATGATATCCCATGAGGTCGAGTATGGACGGATCTCTAATATGTGGATGGATGTATAGATGTTGATGCAAGATGTCGGACTTAAGCCTATAATAGTGGGTATTTCTCAGCTTTACGACTACTTATATCCCTCCATTTTGCTCATAGTCCGCCATGATGTCAGGCAATCAAAACGCTAGACCAGCGAGAACATATATTCCTCCTTGGTCCTGGGCATTGGAGAGAGATTGATGGCCTTATCAATCCAAGAGGGTTCCAAAAGAAACGCAGACTGGGACATATTCATAGTCAGCAAGACAAAAACGGGAGATTAATAGGCACCGAGACATTTCTCGTTCTCAAGACGCAAAGCAAAGAAAACCGACGTGGCATCTTAAAGTGGAAGTAGGTAGCTACGCAAAGACAAAAACGAAATTCCGCGTTGAGCATGTGTTGTGGAAGCAAACAAGTGGTATCTCCTCCGCACCTTTATATACCTGGCGATTATCCCAAACATTGCCTCCCAACCAGCCATATTCCCCAAACCAAGGAACCAAACCCATTACCAATATAGCAGGTATCCTCAATCCTCTGTTGCCTTACATGTTCATTAACCAAGGTATCATAAAATCTCCACAATCTCCCCCCCCCTCAAAACTCCGGGTCACCACCACCACCCTTTAGGGCGCCGGCTGCTGTGGCTGCTGCTGCTGTTGAACCAGCCCCTGGTCCTGGGCATACTTCAAATACGCCGGCACCGGCGCGCCCGGCTGCTGCTGCTGGACGACATACGTCTGCTGCTGCTGCACCGGCACCTGCTGCTGGAACTGCTGCTGGAACTGTTGCTGGAACTGCTGCTGGACAGGTTGCTGCTGGATCACCGGCACCGCATACCCGCCCTGCACGTAGACATACGTCTGATCCCACTCCGGGCGAGGGTTGGCCCACAGGCCGGTGCGGTTGCGGCGGATGGCCAGCACGTAAAGCAGCACGAGCAGGACGAAGAGCGGGACGTTGTCGAACAGCGGGTCGACGATCCAGCTCACGGAGGGGTGTACCTCGTCGAAGCTGTAGCCGTAAATGGCGCTCTCCGCGTCGCGCAGGGTCAGGTGGATGGTGATTGCCGTGGTGATGGTTTGGCGGACGAGGTTGAGCACAGCAGCGGAGAGGTAGAGGGCTGCGGACTGTACAAATAGGGGGATGGTTGTTAGTTTATTTGTCACTTTTGTGGTTGGTTGGTTGGGGACGAGACGTACGCTCTTCAGAATCGAAGAAGCCTGCCTGACGCGGTGCATCACAAACGCCGCCAGGCCGAGCAGCGGGATGGTGGCCAACCAGCAGAGGATGCGATACGCGCCCCCGAGGCGGGTGACGGTGAGCAGGGTGCGCTCGCGCCAATCGTAGTCGATGTCGTAGGAGAACTTTTCCTCTTCCTCGAGGGAGCGGCGGTTGAAGTCCTGGGCGATGCCGAAGAAGGCGAGGAAGATGACCAGCAAGATAAACGCCCAACCGCCGATGGCGATGCGGGCGGCTTTGGCGAAAGAAGGAGAAAGCTTCATGCCGTTGCTGCCCTGGAGGCAGAGCAGGAAGCCGTTGGCAAGCTCGACAAAGGCGATGAAGAGGGACACGTCGCCGACGAACTTGAACAGGATTGCCACCGCGCTGGTGCCGATCTCCGCCCGCTGCATGTTGAAATAGATCCGGTAATCAAAGTACCGGTCCGCTACGTGCACCCATAGCACCAAGGCGGCCCAGATGGCCCGGAAGAAGAGATATCTGTAACCGGTGTTAACGTCGGACATGCACAAATATGGACTGGATGTCGGCTTACAGGATGAAGGCGCCATGTGCTCCCTTGTACCAGGCGATGCCACTACGGGCTGGGTCCCCATTTCTGCGGGCGATGCAGAGAGTGATGAAGAACAAGACGGCCAACGGGGTGACCCAAAGTCCATGGAGGACGAGATATCCCGAGACGTAGCCGGTGTACTCGGCGTCTGTCAGGGATGCCATGGTGTCGCTGTGAGCGGCCTAAGAGAGTTTTATGTCGATGCGGATCAAGCAGTGGAATGTTTTGGGGGGGTTTTGTCTGAACCTTCACCAAAGCTTGAAGGCTCGCACTAGGACGAGAAGGGTTTGTAGACAAGGCCGACCGATGGCAAGGTTGAGGGGGAAGGCTCCGGCCTTTTAAGTGTCAGGCGGCGCGACATTGCGCCTCCCGCTCGCTGTTTCGCCTGGCACACCCTCCTGTAGGGCTGCCCGCGCATGGTAGGATCGTCAAAGCTTGGCTACGTCAATGACAGGGGCTTGTAGCGGGAGGTCAGAGGAATGGCATGCCGTGGTGAATTTGGCCCCCAAAGTTTTGTTTGGGCCTCATTTCCGAACGATCCGGGAAACCCCCTAGGGGTTAGTCATGCATTTTCTGTGTTTTCGTGGATGGCCATGCCGGTGTCTTTCCCCTAACTTGGAGGATCTTGCTGAGGTCGGACTGTATAACAACCTCCTCGAAGCGGACTAAGTTTGTGAGTGAGATCGACAATATAGAGAATCTCGGTCCACGGAACAACGTACCTCAACATGTCTGGTGTGTAGCCCTAGCCTTGGCGCCTGGCACCCGTGCCCAAGGCGATGAGCCACACGGCATGTCATAGTTACATCCTGAGGTTTCATTGTGACAGGGTCATGAGATTGAGGACGTTGATGCCGCGGTAGCACCGCGCGGCGTAGAGTCCCCGCGCCTCAACGGATGCCACTCTGCCAGCGAATATCCAACATTCTGGGTCCAATCAGTGATCAGAATAGTCGAGCGGCGGTGCAGAGAAGAACTTGTGTCAGCAACCGAAATCACTCCAAAGAGCCCATAGCCTCGTAGTGTCGTGGGCGTCCACTGACAAATTGACGTTGTGGTGGAGTTTGGTTCGGGGTTAATAGGGAATATCGGTGCCTGAGACGATCTTGTTAAAATTCCGGGGGAACCGCAGCTCTGGGCTCCAGTCTTGAGGTAGGCAGGTTGATGGGCTGAACGCTTCTTCGATGTCTCAAGATAGGCGTCCAGGTATTGGGGGCGGACAACATGTTTGGACTGCTGACCGTTCGAGAAGAATGTTTGAGTCCAAAGTTAGTCGAATGGCGAAATAAGGGCCCTCCTTTCCAAGACTCAAGATGCCTGCTGATACTCACTTGAGTGGGCAGGCTCGTGCAACCACCACGACCGAGTTGAGTCCCTTGCAAGGACATTTTTGTGAACATCGAATCAAGGCATCGCAACTCGTACACTTGTACAAGTGATTGGACTGCGAAACATCATGTCGCGCGAAGGAAAGGTGCCAGCCTGTCCAACATGACGTGCCATGATAAACGCTCGTCTCATCACCAACCTCATGGATGAACCCTCCAAAAATAATCTCTTCCACTCTCACTCCGTAAATCCCTAAACTGTAATCACTCGCCCCCCCCCCCCCTAAAACAAAAATGAAGCGATTCGCAATCCTCCTCACCGTTCTCGCCGCTCTCGCCGCTTGCATCGGCGCCATCACTCTCAACTTCCCGTCTGACAGCTACCCTCACACATCCCTCAGTCATCACCCACCGGTCCCAAACGCGAACAGCAATGACCCACCTGCTACCCTCCAGGACGACCCCAACCGACCGAGAGAGGTACGCGAAAACCCCTTCCGAGCCGGCGCAGTGCTCCTCGGAGCCGGCTTCGACGTCGTCCGCGCCGCCGTGCAGATCCCCATCCTCCACTTCGCTCCCGGTGCCAATCAAACCAAACAACACGCCCTCTCGGCCTGGATCGGGTTGGACGGCGAGTCCACCTGTCCTCATACCTTCCTGCGTGTCGGGGTGGATATGTTTCTGAGCAAGACGGGCCCGGCATATCTGCCGTGGTGAGTCGGCATCTCCAAATCTGCCGTGCTAACACTCTCCCTCCTTTCCATTCATTCCCACATGACTGAGACTCTTCCAGGTTCGGCTGGTACCCCAACAACGTCCACCATATCACCTTCCTCGATCCCCAGCCCGGCGACTGGCTGGACCTGAGCATCCATGCGACCAACCTCACCTTCGCGTGGCTGTCCATCACCAACCGGCGCACCAACGTCACGGGCCAGGCCACGGCCGAGAACCACCCGACCTTGATGTGCGGGTTCAATGCGCTGTGGATGGTCCAGGATTTGTGGTCTTCACAGGGCGTGCCGCTGCCGAACTTTGGGACAATGCTGTTTAGCGAGGTCCAGGCGCAGACGGTCATGAGAGTCGCGAGAGGCGTAGAAGATGCGTATCTAGAGGCGGTGAGGGAACGAGATGGACAGTTGGCGGTCACTTGCGAGAAGTTGGGCGAGGAGATGTTGTGGTTCAAATATCAAGGGGGACATCCGTAAGTACGGTGTTGGGTGGGATGCTGTGTTGTGGGATCCAAGGGATCTATCTCTATTGCGTTTCGTCTAATCTCCAATGGACCGCTTTTACATATTATACATGGTTGCTTAGTTCGTAGACTGGGATTCCGGCTTCGTCTCCTCCGGCTTGGTCTCAGAAGAGGAGGACTTAGCTGGAGCAGTCTCAGCGGGAGCGGTATCACTGGCAGTGGTCTCGGCCGAAGCGGCCTCAGCTGGAGTGGTGCTCCTCCTGTGACTGTCAGTCTGTCCACCACGCCCAACGCACGTGGCCCTTGGTTCTCAGAGAAATACTCACTCTGCACTTTTCTCGGGGTTCCCCTCAGTCTCCTTCTTCTGGGCCATCCGTTCCTCCCACTTCTTCTTCCTCTCTTCGATGGAGCGAATGGCTTCCTCAGGCAATTCGAACGGCTGGTTCCCCTGGATTGCCACGGCAATGTACCTAGATGGTGGAAGTTAGCGCGCGGTTAGTTCCATGAAACTCCCGGCCAGCAAGGGCAGCTGGGAATGATGGGAGTGAACTAACTTTGTATGGCTGCCACGGGCAATCAGAGTGTTCTTCTGGTCATAGAAGTTCACGCGGGTAAAGGCGAGAGTCTTGCCAACTGTGACAAAACGTAGGGTTGGCACATCATTCCCACTCGCGGAGCTGGAGAGGTGGGCTTACTCTTGTCACATGTGGCCGTCACGCGGACTTTGTTTCCAGATATGCCACCATTGTTCAGGTACGAGACTGCAATCCAGGGTTGGTTCTCGGGTCCGTCCCGGCAAGTAGTGGCGGGTGAAGAGAATACGCACCGTTCAAGTCTGTCGACACGCCCGTGCCAAAGTAGCCCTTGGAGGCGACGGCGAGTGAGCCGCCCAGGTCAACCAAGCTTGCAATGGCGCCGCCGTGAAGAATTTTGAGGCGGTTCTGGAAACGGGTCAGCCAGGGACAGGGATGAAGAGAAGAGAATGGAAAAGCATGAACCGACCGTGTGGTGGGGAGCAATTGTCAACTCCATGTCAACAAAGCCTTCGGTGGCCCTGAGAACGCGCAGCTATGCCGAGGGTGAGCAGGTGCCTGGTGAAGTGAGAGGCTACCTCTAGGTGCCTAGGGACCAATTGGCACTCACATTCCTCGCAAACAGACTGGATGAAGCCGAGGTCAGCGATTAGACTCGGGGCAGATGCTGGCGACAAGACAAAAGAACCTTACCGTCCCTCGAGGCCCGACTCGGCCTTGAACGAGTTCCAGACCTGGTCATTGTTTAGCAATTGGCTCGCCAGAAGTTGTCAATGGTCAAGAAAACGCACCGTCCTGACAAAGTGACTGGGATTGAGTTTCTTTCCTGCCAGTGACGCCATTTTGTCGCGTGTTTTTGGTGGTTGTGGCAGTTGTTCTGTGAGATGTTTGAGCAGCACCTCTGAGAATTAAAGATCAAAAACAAAAAAAGAGGTTCCGTTGTTTCTAGAAGTCACGGTTCAATGTCCCGTCTTGTCCGGCAAAGTGGAACTTTTTTGGTGGGGCAGTTCATCCGAGGCCGGCCCCACTTTCTGGCCTCACCCCGGTCCCGCCCTCCGCCACGGCAGCCTGGAGCTCGAAGACCCACTTTGAGATTTCACAACCGCGACTGCGGCCGCATCCGTTTGTCCTCACTTCTCTCGCGTCATACATTCATCAACTCCGTTTTCTTCCACTCTGCCAGGTCGCGTCGACCATCACGTCGATGGCGCACCTCGAGTCGCCTTTTACGAACTAGGTCAGCCACTAGATATTTATTCTCCGCCGAAATAATCCACGTCGACTTGCCTCTACCACAACAACACTCCCTCCCCGATCATGCCATAGCCAACACCAACCTGGATCCGCTGCGACAGCACGCCTCCATCCACAATGGCTGCTGTTCAGCAGTCCTACCAGCTCTCCGAATACCTGGAGAAGCTGCCTGGTACCACATTCCGAAAACTCTACCAGCAGCCCTCCACCGCCTTCGCCATCTTCCGCCGCATGCTTCCTCCCCTGGCCAAGGTCTTTGTCCAAGGCCTCCTCTACATGCCCGACCCATTCCCCCTCTCCAGCTTCGATCTCTGGGTCCGTCCCGAGGCCAAGATGCACCGCGACCGCGCTCTCTCCATCCTGCGCTCCCTCCACATCGTCCAGATCTCTCCTCCCGGCAAGGACCGACCCCAGGAGGTCCAGCTCACCTCCAACTTCAAAAACAGCCTGCGCTTGGCCCTCGAAGGGGGCGGCGATCATAACAGCTTCGGCGTCCCTAGTACGCTGCCCGTTGATCCGCGCATCGACATCGCCTTCCTCGACGCCTACGCCCGGAAGAAGTGGGAGGACATTCTGCACTATGTCGTCAACAGCGTTCCCATCGAGGGAGACAGCGGCGGGCCCGGAGGAGGAGGCGGCAGCGGTCCTAAGGCGAGCGTGAAAGAATTGCTCCTGATCGGCCGGCTCGTCGAGCGCCGTCACGACACGCGCGCCGGCGTCGGCATCACCCAGGCCGGCTTCACCTTCCTCCTGCAAGAAGCCAACGCCCAGGTCTGGACGCTTCTCCTCCTTTGGCTCGAAGCTGCCGACCGCGCCAACAAAGGCGCCGCCGCCACCGACCCCAACGCGCCCAAAATGGACAGCATCGACATGCTCTCCTTCCTCTTCATGCTCGCCTCCCTCGAACTGGGCCGCGCCTACGACACCGACGCCCTGACCGAGTCGCGCCGCAACATGCTCCCCGCCCTCGTCGACTTCGGCCTCGTCTACATCCCGCGCGAGCACACGCGCCAATATTTCCCCACCCGCCTCGCCACAACCCTCACCAGCTCCGCCGCCGCCCTCCGCTCCGTCTCGAGCGGCTTCTCGGCCGCCACCGCCAACAACCCCGGCGACGCCTCCAGCCTGGGCACCTCCCCGGACAACCCGTCCGAGGCGAGCAAGGGCAGCATCATCATCGAAACCAACTACCGCCTCTACGCCTACACGTCTTCCCCTCTACAAATCGCCGTCCTCGCCCTCTTCGCCCACCTCAACCTCCGCTTCCCCGGCATGGTCACGGGCCGCCTGACCCGCGAGTCCATCCGCCGCGCCATCGGCTTCGGCATCACCGCCGACCAAATCATCAGCTACCTCGCGTCGCACGCGCACGAGCAGATGGTGCGCGCCGCCGCCGCCGCGGGAAGGCCCGTCCTGCCGCCGACCGTGGTGGACCAGATCCGCCTCTGGCAGCTCGAGAACGAGCGCATGAAGGCGCAGCCCGGGTTTTTGTTCAAGGACTTTGACGGTCCCGCCGAGTACGAGGCGCTGGCCGCGTACGCGGAAGAGATTGGCGTGCTGGTGTGGAAGAGCGATAAGAAGAGGATGTTCCACGCGAGCAAGTATGAGCAGCTCCGGGATTTTTTGAAGAGTCGTAAGAAGGCTGAGTGAGGGAAGGAAAGGAACATGGCTGTTGCCCCTGGCAAATCGGTAGCAAAGATGGCGGCGAGGGGGGTATATAATGAGTCTCTTGGCCTTTGCTCTGCCCTGCTCTGCTTTCTTGCTGAATTCCGTATCGGCTTGACGCTGGTCGGTTGGTACCTCGGAGGAACGGTTGTTGTTGTGTCTAATGCTGTATACTTCTTCTAACAGTATCTGCTTACCCGTACAGGCACGGGCTTGGAGAGATGCAAATGGCCTGGCGGATGGGTTTCCTTAGCTGGGCCTCAGGAGGGTTGGGACAGAGGTTTTTACCATCATCATCACAACCCAGTATTTTACATTATGGTGTTGTCGTCATCAGGGTTTTTGATGTTGGAAAAACAAAAAAAGACATAAAAACCGTAAATACAATGCCTTTGAAGTATCATTCTCCCGTTCCATACCACTTGTCTTCAATCCCAGGCCATTATGCTGCTTGTCGACCTGCTCCAACCCAAGTCAAGTTTTGGGTTCCAATCACTCCATGTATTCTTCTATAACTAAGTCAAATCAGGCACAATGCATCCTGGGCTGTGAGGTTTATACTATGATATTAACCCATCCCTTCCTCGTCCACACGCAGACCAAGCAGACGCCCAGTCGTTGGGACCCAGAATGCCCATCTCATCCACAACCCAGCAAGTAGTACGGAGTGAGCAACTCATCCTGCCCTTTCATCTTTCATTTCCTTTCCCCAAGCTCAACTCCCCCTACTCCGCCCGGCCAAAAACTGCGCAATCCCCCTCACACTGCTTCCCCTCTCCTGACCATCCTCCTTGTTCCAACTCCCCACATCAGTCCCTGGCGATGACGACCACTGCTCCCTTCTCAACCCAAAGTGCGGACGCGCACGCGGTCGCGGACTGAGGCTGAACCGCGGGCTGGTGAAGGTCTTCGGGCTGCCCACCTGTCGCTTGTCGTGATGTGGTTGCGCTTGCAGTTGCGGTTGTTGTTGATCATCAGATCCACCACCCCCGCCACTACTACTCCCGCCGTCGGTTCCGCTCCCATGTTTACTGCTGCCCCCACTGGCTCTGGAAAGCAGCGTCATCTTCAACCTCCTCACCAGCTCCAGTCCGCGCTTTCCAAACTCATGGCTGTGACCGTGCCTGGTCGCGCTGCGCGGGGTGCGGCGGCGGCCGCCGCCGGGGTTGAAGATGGGGGCAGTTCGGGCAGGAATTGGCGAGCGACTGCCACGTGGAAGAGGAGGATTCGCGGATGCCGGCAAGTTTGAGGAGACAGTACTATACGCAACGGGTGTTATTGTTGTGGCTGTCTTGACGATCGTGTCTTCCCTCCTCGCGGATGTGGTGGGTTCTGGCTGTTGATGCCGTTGTGTTTGGTATTGAACGCGCAGGGGGGATGGCTGATGGACACCTGGAAGGGAGAACGAAGAAGGCCGAATTTGCGCTGCCGGTCTCAATGTTGCCGTAGTTTCTTCCGGACCAAAACGGTGGCGGACACTCGAGCTGGGAGAGCCGGTCATGTCATACCCTCCGAGTCCCGCGTGCGTGATGGAGGATCGAGGATTTGGTTGCTGTCGGCCCTCGCTGCCTTGGAGAACGGCTGTAGCACCACCTCTCGGGGTTGATCGTGGAGGGGTAACCGCAAACCCGGTGGCATAATCTCGAACATGAACGCGGTGTTGAGCCAGGTCCTGATAACCCGTTCCTCCTCCAAGACCAGCCCTAGCAGAGTTGGACTTAGGAATCCCATTCCCACTCCTAATCGCAAACCCATTCCAATTGCTCCGAGTTCCGCCGCCATCAGACGCCGATCTCGTCCAACTCGAGATCCCAGCTTTGCTTCCGTTCGAAACATCCGATCGAGTTCTCGCACCGGGTACCGTACCATTGTTAACGCATCGACGATGTTCCTCAAAGTCAAACCGGGAAGTCAACGCATTGCCAACAAACGCCTTCCTGGGCGGGGTCACAGCTGGACCAACGCACGTCCCGTTTGACCGCCTCATCCCAGGAACCATGGACGAGCCCGAGCCGGACACAGAACCAATTCCAGCACCAGCGCTGATCGACTTTGGCACACCAGTTCCCACAGGTGTGGCTGTTGACTTTGGTGTTCCCGTCCAGGTCGGGATCCTCGTCCCAATTCTTCCATCTCCTCTTGGCCGCAGGCCCATGCCCAAGCCACTGATGTTCGCTGTCCCAGACCCCGGAGTACTCTCCGTACTCATGCTCATACGCAGGTGGAACGACGATGGTCTCCGGGTCGAATTTCCGCCATCCACCAACCCAGCTCTCGCTCCCGAAGAAACCCCATCGTAGCCTGTGTTCGGTTTGTACTCTCCACGAAAGCCGAAGCAATCCCCAGAAGTACCACCTCCAAGACTACCGCCAGAGTAGCTGTTCGACAGATAGCGACCCTTGTGGTAAGAGATAGGCTTCCTAGCCCAATTCCCACTCAGCCGAGCGTTACCACCATCCCCAAACCTGTCTTGGGCCGGAGGAAAGCCTCCCCACGACGCTCCAGAATGAGCTGCTGCAGGCCACGAGCCCATCCTAGCCCCCTGACCCGTCCCAGCAGCAGCTCCAAATCCCGAAGAATATGGCAACGGACGATACAGGCCCCAGAGCTCTCGATAGCGGTCATACGTCTCCTTCGCCATGCCCGTCCACTTCCTGATGCCCTTCTTATCAGCCGCCGCTGGAGGGGAAATGAATGTGGCACGCCATATTTCGAGGGAAGCTCGGGCGGCATCAGTGACGCAGAAGGCGGCAAGACGTGTGAGGACGAGGTTGGTGCGGGTTAAGTCGGATTGAAGGTCCTCATCTTTTATGTCCTCGGTGTCTTCTCTTTCACTGGCAGTGCTGGGTTTCTCGTTGTCTGGCAGGCTGCTGTTGGCCGTCGTCGTGCCGTTGACTAAGGTGGTGTTGAAGGTATCATGAACGTCAACATGGCCGTTCACACCCTCCGCGGAAGTTTCGGCCTCGGGTGCAGACACAACCGCGTCCATGTTTGAGGCGCCATCATCCACCGGGACTGTTGGAGATGCTGTCGCCTGAAATCCCTTGTCTGCGTCTAGCTGCCTTGTTGTTGTTGTAGCAGTCGCAGTGTTGAAAGACACACTAGTGGAAGTTTCCGGTGCAGAACTAGCCGCAGGCTTCTAACCCACGACAGCTTCCACCTCTCCCACGATGCCGGCAGTATGACCTCCCCATCCTGTCTGACCAACACTCTGCAACACCGCACCGCTGGTCGCCGACTGGGGAATCCGCCTCACTGGCTGCTGCGGCTGTCGTGAATACCCACCGCTCGCAATGCGATGGGCAAGCCTTCTGATGGCATAGGCCGACGTCGACGGGTTATTATGCGCCGCCGCAGCAGCGGTGGCGGTGTTTGACGATGAACGCGCGAGTATGGGCTTCTGGCCCATGCAGACACGCGCCAGACGCTCGGGCTCGAGAAGGGCGTTCTGGAGCTGGTCGTTGAGTGCCATGAAGCGCCCAGCCCAGTATTGCGGGGGCATGGCGCTAGTGACGAGGCGGGGGTCGTTCATATCGATGTCGTCTCCTCCGGAGGCTGATGTGGTAGATGTCGTGGGAAGGGATGCTGCGGTGATAAATGACGATGGCTGCTTGTCGTTGTCAAAGACGGACTGGGGGTTTTCGGACTGCGGGACCTGTTCTTGGTGCTGTGGGTGCTGCTGATCATGTTTCTCCTGGTCCTTCTCTCCTTCGTCTTGGGATATTCCGATCAACTCCTTCATCTTTGCCGAAATGCTCGATCTCCTTGACGTCTCGCTGACTTGGCGGCTGCGGCCGGGCAAGGAGCTGCTTGAGAAAGACTGTCGAAGATCAGACAAAACGCCGAATGGCTTGGGCTTGGAAACTTCTGACGGAGGATCAGCTCTTTGCGCACCATTCTCGGCCGTAACAGGTGCTCCATCAGCAGTCCCGTCACTTGACCTTGGTTTCTGGGTCTCAGACTTTCGTGTGGCAGTGGACACTTGACTCCCACCTCCACTACTGCCGCCCTTCCCTCTGACACCTCCAACCCACACGGGAATCAGACTTCCTCTCCTCCCCTTCCTATCCCTATTCACAACCGCGCGAACCTTACTCTTCTCCATGTCTGCCCAAACAACCTCCTCTCCCAAACGTCATACAACCAAACCACACCTCCCAAGATCTTTCCCAGCACGGCAACGGTTTGACAGAACGCCCACCTCTGCAACAACAGAGAGGTGACCCAAGCGAACTGCCACGCGGAGAACCACAAACTCCAAAGCTCGACGAGGTAGTCGTGGATGGTGTGTGCCTGGAGTCGGAAGAGCGCAAGTTGGAAGCGAATGTGGGACAGTGTAATCAGCGCTGCACGCCAAACGACGTTCTTGATAAAGCAGAGTAAGTTGGCTATCAGAGCGACCGGTGAGGTACGGGGACGGTAAGGGTTCCAACGGTCAGGCGGTAAGTAGAAGTCCTCTTCGCACCAAGGCTCTGAGTCGAAACCGTAGGGATCGGATGCGCTTTGGTCCTGCAGACCGCTGCTGCGAAGAGGAGGGGTCCCGGGAGGATTTGAGACAGAATGAGGATCAGTCGTCGAGATAGAGGAGGGCGGGCTTGGTTCAAGTCGGCCAGGTTGGTTAGGGACCGTGTCTTCACGCAGGGTGGACGAGCTGGAGGAGGAGGAAGTGCTATCGTCCAAGGGCATCCAGGACTCCGAGTCCGAGCTGTCCTCAGTGCCCTGACTAGGACGACTGTTGGGCATGGTTGGTTAGCAGGTGCGTGAAATGTGCGATGATAAATAAAATGACAAAAGGCTCAAGTCAATAATGGTCAGGATAAAAGGGAAGCGATGGTGATGCAAGCAAGCGATGCAGAGACTCGATCGAGGAGGATGCGTAAACTTTTGGATAATCTGATGGGCTGACTTGCCTCCTTCCAGTCACCGCGGGAAGTTGTCTTTGAAGTAGGACTCGGGCGATGGCGACGGCTGATACTCGAAGGTAAGGTACGTCAGATTACTGGAGGTAAGTTGAGTTGGACGAGGCAGTTTCGAGATGAAAATTTACGAGTACTCGTAGTTGCCTGAAGTCGGTAGGTGGCAGAAGAGAAGGAGAGAATAAGCCCAAGGCAGGCACTTGCGCAGGTGAGAGAAAGAGTGGAAGGAGGAACGCGCCAACCCCTGAGGGAGTAAACAATGCGACAATGATTGTAGGTACCTGAATTGCTCCTGATACACAATGGCCATGAAGAGTAAACAATGCTAAATCATGTCTTTTCGTCAGGTATCGTGTTCAATGCAGGACTCGTCCGTAACACTCTATGCCGCCGACTCTTTGATGCTCCCAGATCTAATGCCGGCCCAATCCGGTCCTCTGCCCGCCTGTCCGCCCGTCCAGTCTATGTCCTATCCTGAAGACGATGCAAGTCCACAGCAAACAAGGAATCCTCTTCGCGTTCAAACCCCCGCATTCAACACCGCTCTCACAAATTCGCTGACAACGCCCTATTCTCCCACCCATCAATCTTGAACCTAAACACCTCATCCGCCTGTCCCCTCGGAATCGGATTCCCGTACTTATCAAACAACGCCCGCTCCACATAGGTAACATTCCCGTCCCAATCCACCAGGATAATCGTCTGCCTCTGCGTCCCGTACAACCCCGTCTGGAACCCATTCGTTTGGTCACCCGGAGCAGGCGGCGAGCCGGCGACCCGATCTTTGCCGTTCCTTCCATTCGCAGCTCCGCGCCGGCGCGCCTCGCGCATCTCGCGCTGCTTCTCCTCATTGCCAAACGCCGGGATGAAGATGGAATCCTTGAGGTAGTTCATACCCTCTTCGAGATCCATGGTGTGGTTTGGCGGGAACCTGTCGTCGTCGAGGATCTTGAAGAGCGCAGGGATCAGCTCCTGCTCCGTTTTCGCCTCGGAAACGACGCGCCGAAGCATTTCCCGCCCGTCGCGGATCTTGGGCCACAACAAATCGCTCTGGCGTTTCTCTTCCGCAGGCGTGAGGAATATGGCGTTGCTGAGCCCGACCGCGTCGTCCCTGCCGCCGCAAATCCAGGGGACCTCGTCCGGGTGGTCACAACGGTTCGAAATGATGGCTAGCGGCTCGATCCTGCGCTCGCCGGGGACTTTGCGGAGCTTGCCGCATACGAGGGAGAAGCCTCCGACGCCCTTGACGCTGCCGTCGTGGAGCAGACGGTGGACAAACTCGGCAGTGGATTCTTTAGGATCCGCGCGCAGCCAGGCCGTCACCATGCCGCCGCGGCTGCGCACCCCGCGGACGGGGTGAGCAGCGTCGTGGGTGTTGGTCTCACGGTAGTTGGTCAGGACGGCAAAGTTGCCGCCCTTGGTGATGCCCATCCATGTGCCGCGCTCTTCACGTTGGAGGTCGCGGCTTGACAGGATGTGGATTTCTGGTGGTGGGGGCTTGGTGCCATTTATTTTGCCGGAGCCGTTGTTGCCATTTGCCGTTGATTGGGGAGGGTCGTGGGACTCGGGATGGGCGGTCCACCAGTGTGGCCGGCTCGTAGGGCGTAAGATGTACTCATCGCGGTTGTCGATGATGACTAGCGCATACTTGGGGTGCGCGGTTGTAAGAAGAACGATACACATGCTTCGGTGGGGGCGGTGGCCGTGGTGGGGATGCCGAAGCACAGGGGATAGCTAAGTTGTGTTGGATGTAGGTAGGTATGTCTTTGGACCCGTGTTCACGGTACAGGTCAGGCACAGGGCGTGAAGAGTATGATGACGAATCGCTAAGCTACGCAACAATGACGACACATAACAGCAAACAACCACTACCTAGTATGAGCCGGGACCCCGTCTATTTAAGTCATAAGTTTCCCAGGGTTGCCCCGAGACCCGGGCTTGTCCGGCTTGTTAGGACGATACACGTACTTCGCGTATAGGTGTCCACGGGGGTTACTTTGAAGGCGGCGGCGCGGATCCGATCAGGCCACAGTCCGGAGTCTGGCTGCCCTGCGACACCAGCCTCGGCTCAAGCCAACTGTGCCAAGCTCCCCGTTGACCCCAGGTGCCCGAACCGGCGGACACCTCCGGGCAAGTGGTTCAGTTGAGCAGTGTTCGGACCAAGAAATGTCACCTGACAACGAGCAGCAGGTGGTATTGTTGAGCGAGCTGCTGTACCTTGGCTCCGGACACCAGGATCATACTTGTGCTTTTACTTTATGTTGTTGTCTTTGGGGAAGAAGCGGAACTGGGGTGGGCATCGGGTGCAACACGATCTAACGTGCCTAGAAAAGGACCTGTCATGTGTTGTCAATGATCCACCGTTGGGTGGCCAGCTGGACTGCAGCAGTGATGTAAAAGTGAGGTGGACGGGGTAGGTGGGCGGTGAAGGCGAGTCGACGTTGGGACGAAGAGATGCAGAACCTGCGAAATGCAAAAAAGTCGGACCCAGGGACCTGAATCGCCGTGTGGACGGGAATCGCCCCCGGATTTTCGGCAGAAACTTTTCGAGGCCAAGGTCACGAGCACGGACCAGTCCGGGTCCACTTTTGGTGGGGCACCCTGGTCGCCGGTTCGCGGGGCCGCCGATGCCTGCTCCTTCTCCGACAGAAAGTCCGGGTGGGGCCTTGACGTCTGTGACAAAAAAAGATCCACCAGCCTGAGCTGTTCAACGAGTTCCAACTTCAAACTTCCATGCCATCTCTCACTCCATGTGTTGGTCGAAACACTTGACATCGACTCATCAGCGAGGAATATCAGATGTAAGCAACCAATTTCGAGGGGTGCATCCATCTCAACCTGCCCGGCAGGCACAGAGAGGAACAGCATGGACGCCAACAAGACCAAGTCACACTGCAGACGCACAACATGCCGCGTCCCAAGATGCCAATGCCGCTTGTTGATTTGAAGACGTAAACAAGCGAGGACTCGAGACTGCAACGGCCATGGACATCACGCAGCGTGGAGGGCAGTGTGAACCATGGAAGAAGAAGAGGTTGGGATTTTATAGGATTCAGGAATGCAGCTTTTTCTGACCCTTGCTGCTGTCATGTGCCACTGCCCGGACCGGGGATGGATGAATATTCAGCCTGTTGGCCCCTGCGCCGCCCGTGGACAACCCCTCCAACACCCTCCAGGCCAGGGGCGGCACACGCGAGATCGAGGATGGAATCTGAGATCTGCCACCCATTCCCTTACCCTCCATAGTGTACACACGCCGGAGAGCACCGAGTCCTTCTGCTGGCGGATAAAAGCGAGTGGAGGGTTGTGACGTCTGCACCGTCTGCACCATCTGCACATGGCCGTTTAAGGGCGTTTGATGTGCCGCGGCCAATGACTGCAAAGTGTCTGCAAGTGGCTGTTTCTGCAAATGGCTGCCAATGAGCTGCGAATGGGACTGCCAATGCCTGCCAATGCCTGCCGTCCCGCCCGGCCGCTTCCCTTTTTTTTCATCCCTTGTTTTGTGTTGTGCCACGGGCTGCCCGCCCACTGTGCCACTGCGGGGCAACTTACTGCGGTTACAGGTGCCGAGTGGGAAAAGAAAAAAAATCTGATTGACTCACGCATCGCCCACTTCCCACTTACTACGCAGAAAGAGAGGGGCCCAGAAACGGACTCGACTCGAAACTATTTCAGCGACATCGGGAACCTCTTCGAGCTCTTCTCTCTGTTCTTTTGTCTCCAGTTCTTCCCTCTCCATCCTCTCCATCCAACCTGTCCTGCTTCCACTTGCACGACCTCTGTGTTCCATCCCACCTCATCCCTTCGTCCATCTAGCTCTGTCTGCTGCTTCCATCCACGTCCTTTGACTTGGACCTTTGCCAATCCCATCCACGCCGAATAATACCTTGACTCTCAAAATGTCAGCAAACGGCACAAACGGCGCTCAATGCACAAATGGTGCCAATGGCGCCAATGGCAGCGGCAACTTTGGCGTATGTCACACCGCATCCCCAGCTCTCCCTCGGACCGTATCTTGCACCTCTGTCTTATCAACGACGACGAGAATCGTCCCAGTCTGACATCATATGTTAACAACATGCACAGGGTGCTTCGTTCCGGACAAATCCCTACCAGCCCGTCGGCGATTTCCTCTCCAATGTCGCCAACTTCAAGATTATCGAGTCGACACTGCGGGGTTCGTTTCACTCCCCGCTCTATTTTCCCTTCTCCAGACCCGCCATGACTGACTCTCGGGCACAGAGGGCGAGCAGTTCGCCAATGCCTACTTCGACACTGAGACCAAGATCAAGATGTCAGTATCCCCAATGCTCAATGCTTATTACTGACGCCATGTCTTTTTCATGTGCTAACCTGCTCTTCCAACAGTGCCAAGGGTATGCCGAAGCATCCGGTCCTCTTCCTGTTCGACCTCATCCACTAACACAATTGCCGCACAGCCCTCGATGCCTTCGGCGTCGACTACATTGAGCTGACTTCGCCCGCCGCGTCGGAGCAGTCCCGCAAGGACTGCGAGGCCATCTGCAAGCTCGGCCTGAAGGTGCGTTTTCTTCCCTCTTCTTGACTTCTTCAACTCTTTCTCTCTCGGACGGAGAAACTGACATGTGTTGGGAATGTAGGCCAAGATTCTTACACGTGAGTCACCGATGTCGGCAAAAGCTCCACATACCCGAGAACTTCCCCGGCGCTAACGAGAGATTGCCCCGCCACAGACGTCCGCTGTGACATGCGCGATGCCAAGATCGCGGTGGAGACGGGTGTCGACGGTCTCGACGTCGTCATTGGTACCTCGAGCTTCCTGCGCGAGCATAGCCATGGCAAGGACATGGCCTACATTGAGAAGACGGCCATTGAGGTCATTGAGTACATCAAGTCCAAGGGCCTTGAGGTCCGCTTCTCCAGCGAGGATTCCTTCCGGTCAGACCTCGTCGATCTCCTCTCCCTCTACCGCACCGTCGACAAGATCGGTGTCAACCGTGTCGGCATTGCCGATACCGTTGGGTGTGCCTCGCCGCGCCAGGTCTACGATGTATGTTCATATCCCTCATGGATATCATTTTGACAGCTTGTACTGACTCCGGTTCCAGCTCGTCCGGACTCTGAGGGGTGTCGTGTCCTGCGATATCGAGACTCACTTCCACAATGACACGGGCTGCAGTATTGCCAATGCGTAAGCACACCACCTGATCCTTGTCTGCTTGAAACGCCTGCTGACCTGTTTCTAGCTACTGCGCCCTCGAGGCCGGTGCTACCCACGTCGACACTTCGGTCCTCGGCAGTAAGTATTCCTGGGTTTGCTACTCCTGCCCTGCAACCCGCTAACAGAGTCCTCCTAGTCGGCGAGCGTAACGGCATCACCCCTCTCGGTGGCTTCCTCGCCCGCATGGTCGTGACGGCCCCCGAGTACGTCAAGAGCAAGTACAACCTCAAGATGCTCAAGGAGATTGAGGACATGGTCGCCGAGGCGGTCGAGGTCAACACTCCCTTCAACAACCCCATCACGGGCTTCTGCGCCTTCACCCACAAGGCCGGTATCCACGCCAAGGCCATCCTCAACAACCCCAGCACCTACGAGATTCTCAATCCTGCCGACTTTGGTCTGACCCGTTACGTGCACTTCGCTTCGCGCCTGACTGGCTGGAATGCCGTCAAGACGCGTGTCGGCCAGCTCGGCCTGAGCATGACGGACGAGCAGGTCAAGGAGGTAACGGCCAAGATCAAGGCGCTGGCAGATGTCAGGCCAATTGCCATCGACGATGCGGATTCGATCATTCGGACGTATCACCTCAGCATCAACCCGAATGCGGCCAAGGCGGCCGAGGCGTCACAAAATGGCCAGGCCTGCGAGGCGCCGGCGCCGGTGGCGGCGGCACAATAAGGGACAAGCAAAACAAAACAAAACATGGGATGGGGTACTTTTTCAATGGGTGATTGGGAAAAGGGGATTTCATTCACATGCATCGGAGTTGATCGATTTATCTGGGACATACAAAAGGCGATGCTGGCAGGTTGACAGTTTCGGTTCTGGCTTTTTCCTTTCTCGCTCGGTTGCATGTTGCACCGCATCATCTGGGGCATTCAAAAAGCTGTTGGTAGTCGGCTTCTGGGGCATCTATCTAGTGGAAAGAAAAGAAGAGCTAGTAGTAAAAGATTCAGGAGTGGTTCAACTAGAGTGTTGTTTGGCGCGAGGTAGCAGTAGTTTTGTCATTCATTCTTCAGCCAAGTAAATCCAAATGGTAGTTTGTCGCCACCATGGTCAACACGACGAGTAGAAGGGTCAGCCACATGCAGTCGCATATGCACTTCAGCTGCAGCCAGCTGGCCATTGGGGCTTCGAGGCTGGCCGATGGATGGCTCCATGGTGTCACCAAGCCCCTCTCATGTGTCTGTCGGGTCGGATGCCTCGTTTTCTGCCGCTCGCGGCCCCTCGTGCCCCTCGTTGCCAAGGCGTGGACTTCCTTGGAGTCATCTCTCTGTCGTCATCCGACCAGCAGCTGTTTCCGCTCACAGGTGGTCAGGTGTTTCGACATATTTCTCTTGGAGAGTGTTGGTATTCTACATCCCTACCGCCTGAGGACGACAGGCTGTTTGTTTTTCTCTTGAGCGTTCTTGCTGATTCTACTAGCATACTCGTTTGAACGGTGCGACTGTGATTTTGAAGGGTACTACTCCGTATTGTCAGTGGAACTCAGCTCCTTGTTGAAGCCCATTCGGTTCTCAGCCTCAGCTGGACACCAGTTTCTCTCGAGTGAACTCTGCATAAACTGCGCAGATCAGACGGGGCGCGGGACCGAGAACAACTCACCTCCACAAATCCCAAGCGCGACTTGATCTGTCTGCTTGGTAATAGCTAATATCCTCATCATATCGCGCGACCTCGAATACTCAACTCGCGCAGCAACATGCCGTCCAGATCGCCACCACCCCGCGATGGGCGGTACACCTACTCCGACGTACCTGGGCCGAGAGAAAGGGAGCGCCATTACTACCGAGTTCGCTCGCCGCCGCCGGGGCTGGTGAGAAGACAGTCGAGTCTGGATAGCTTCGACCACGTGCCTAGGGCTCGGGGTCGCGGACTCAGTCCCCCGCCAAGGGGCTGGTCGCCGCCGCCAAAGCCGAGGGCGAGGTCGGAGCGCAGGGGGGAGGAGTACTACCGCGCGCGAGATCGAGGTGCTCGTGGTAGTGGTGGAGGGCGCGTGGTGTATGCGGCTGACATCCCCCCGCCGCCGGCGAGGTATCGGAGCGAGTGGGAGAGGGAAGAGGAAGAGGAGGGGAGGTACTATCGTCGCGACTCGCCGCCGCCTCGGCCTCAGGGGGAGAGGGTGGAAAAGACGACGGTCAAGGCGAGCTTTAGTCGCGCGAGGAGTGAAAGTCGGGAGAGGAGGAGTCGTAGGAGGTCGAGGTCGTCGAGTTCCAGTTCGAGCTCGAGCTCGAGCAGCAGGTCGTCGTCGAGAGGGAGACGGCGCAGGGAGGAGTATCTGAGGAAAGGGAAGACGAGAATCCCGGCCAAGCTGGTGTCCAAGAGGGCGTTGAGGCATTTGAGGTATCCTTATGTTGAGGAGGTATGTGTTTTCTGGACTATGTGAGGTTGTTAAGGGAAACTGTGTGGTCATGCTAACGGAGCGGCTTGGTTCAGGGGAGCACCATTGTCATCCAGCTCGCTCTCGGACAAAAGAATATCGAGGAGCTGATGAAGCTCAGCGCTGACTACAGAAAGAGTTCGTCACCCCCTTCCCCCCTGATCACCACTTCCATCAAAAGCTAACGTATCCCACCAGGCGAGCTCGACATGACCATCCGCCACAGCCGGCACAGCAGCCGCTCGTCCAGCCCCGACCGCAACCATGTTTCCGAACGCATCGTCGACCGGCGCACCGAAATCTACGACCACCCCGCCACCACCTCCAGCAGCACCACCATCACTTACGGCGGCAATGCCTACGGCACCACCTACGACGCCTACGACCGCTTTGCCTTCGCCATGAGCGGCGCGGTCCCTGCCTACCCGGTCCCTGCCCCTGTCCCTACCCCCTCTGCCTCCGGATCGGGCGCGGGGCCGATCATCATCCAAGCCGTCCCACCCCCTCCGCCTACTCCTCCTCCCCGCGCCCCCTCGCCGGTGGAGATTGTTCACGAAAAAACCACCACGAAAACCACCACGACCGTAATCGACAAGGACACCTCCTCTTCGTCCTCCTCGTCCTCAGACGACGACGATGATCGCCATCTACGAATCTCAACCCACCACTCCCGCCGCTCCCGTTCTCATCACCGCAGCCTCAGCCGGCACTCCCGCCACCACCACCACCACCGCCGCCACCGCGACGATGACGAACTCTCTGTTTACACCGCCCGCTCCTCCCGCAGCAAGCGGTCCCACCGCGACACGACCCCGACCGTCGTCAAGGAAGTCTCGAACCAAGTCCCCATCGGCCCGGTCGCGCTGGCCGCTTCGTCTTCCACCTCCGCCGTCGGGGTCGCGCGGAGCAGGAGCCGCCGGAGGACGGTCACGGGGGAGGAGGAGGGGGCGATGTTGTACATTGAGCGGAAACGGTCCAAGAGCCGGAGTCGGCGGCACCGGAGTAGGAGCAGGGGTTCGTTATCATCCTCTTCCGATGAGGGTCGTGGTCGCGGTCGTGTGATTGAGTATTACAGCGATGACGACGGGGTTTGGCTCAGCGACGAGGGGGAGATTGTTTGTGACGGGAGGCGGTATGTGCGCGAGAAGAGGAAGCGGCTGGCCAACGGGGACGTGGTGGTGTATGAGGAGGAGGTGACCAAGGATCCGCGCGGGGGTGGCGGGTGGGTGAGGGTGGATCGGATCGAGAGGAGTCGGTCGAGAGGTAAGGGGAAAACGCATCGTTATTATGAGTATTATTGATCTTCCATGTGGGGGATGGGTTGGAGAGGAGTGGAGGAGATGGTAATTATTGTTTGTTCTCCTTTTCTTTTGTTTTCTTTTTTTGTCTTCTTCTCCTTTGTTGCCGCACACACTCTCTTTCATCGACCTTTGGAGAGACGAGTGGATGGAAAAAGGGAAAAGGAGGGTGGGAGAGTTCCCATCAACCGGGCAGCGCTGCTTGTGTGGCGGCATCACGTCAATAGCCTCCCCTCCCAGACTCAAGCACACTTCCTGCTCTTACCGTACCACACCAACTCTAGTGTGATGGTGCGTTCCCCGACCTTTAACCGTTTTCACTACTTTTTCTTACCTTGACTGCCATAAGATAATACCCAATGGATTTGCTAACCATCGTTTGTTTAGGTCCTCCGCCGAAGCTGGTCAGAGCTATGTTGTCCACCCTTACTTGAGATTGTTTTGTTTGGCGAACTCGTTTCTGGTGATGGTCCTTCGTTTCGAGGTGTCGACATGTTGAGGTCTGCTTGTGGACGGGTGATGCTTTCAAGGGATTCAGGGGTACGGAAGATCTGGGCTATGTCTTGATGATGATGGCCATGACATTACTTACGACCTTACGATGATCTACGATGATGAAGTTTTCGATGAAGTTATGACTGATGATCGGAGACTGGGATGCCGAGGTTCGATCTTTTG
>NW_027191430.1:3195987-3250617 GCF_041956435.1 Mycothermus thermophilus
AAGTCCGTTCTTATGATAGGTACTATTCTCGTTTGTTTTTTGTCTGGGTTAATAGGTAATGAAGATGGATATACTTTCCTTGGCTCGACAAATTTGCACTTATTCATTGCCTGGTCCTCCTACTACTAGCATGGCTGAAGTAAAGACCTCTGTTCAGTGGACGTCTTGGCTGTCCTCTCACCTATCCTTGATATTGGGACTGATGGGTCTACCATCCGTTGATCTTCACCTCTGTACTGTACCGTTAACGTCCTGGCCTGCCGCCCATGATCCACGCCGTCCTACATCCTCACCGCCCTTCTTAACCCGCATAATCCCCTGTCCATGTCCTTGCTCAACTTACACCCAGAGACCTCATTGGGAAAGGACCTATCTTGCCGGATGTACATAAATCCAGAAGGCAATGGCCGAGTCTTGCTCTGGGGTTTGTTGGTTAGGTATTTCTCCGTACCTATCAAAAGGCATCACTGAACTCCGTCCAGAGCAACAAAAGCGGTGACAGGGTGGTGGTGATCATCACTGGTCTGGTATGCTTACTGTCCCTGAGTAAGCCTGGGGTAGACTTCATGGAAGGCTGCTGACCGTGAACCCTGGGCCCTTGTTGTAGACAGTATTACAGTTGCATCCTACCTTGTCGCATTCCACGCAGATACTACAAGACAACCAAAGCAATCGTCAGGAGGAAAAGCGGAACGTGTACCATGTAATCCAAGCTACCTATTTCCGGGTATCAAATCATCATCCCCTCCGTATCCAATTCATCCCACATCTCGACACACCCAAACATTACTTCTCGTCATTCTTTCCCTCCTCCGCATCCCTCGCCCCCAGACCCCCCACGGCCGGCTCATCCTCCGCCAGCGTCTGCCGATCATTCAACTTCGGATTCCTCAGCACCGCAGCGAACGCAATCAGCGGAACGCACAAGCAAATACCCGTAACCGTCAACAACTTCTGCGCGTGCTTGTACGCATCAATCAACGCCTGGCGCTCGGGTGTGCCGACGGGGTAGCTGGCGATAAAGGTGAACGGATCGGCATACGCCGACGTCGCCAGCGAGGGATCCCCAAACTGCGCCATCCTCGACTCCAATTCCCCGGGCAGCACCTGCGTCCAGATGGCGCCCGACACGGCATTGCCGAACGCCGAGCCAAGGTTGTACGTGGCCAGGTACAAGCCCGTCATGACGGCGAGGTGCTCGTGCTTGAGCACCGCCTGCAGCGAGGCTTGCGCGGGGTAGGGGAACATACCGCCGGCAACGCCCAGGACGACCTGGGCCGCGATGACGCCGGCACGGCTCGACGTGTCCGGGTCGCCGCGGTAGCGGATCAGGAGACCGAAGGCGACCATGAACAGGCAGGTTCCGGCGACGATGAAGACCTTGAGCCTCCGCACGCGGTAGACGACGAGGCCCAACGCGCAGCCCGTCACGACGCTGAAGAAGCTGTAGAAGGACGAGACGCGCGTGGCGAGGGCCGTGTCAAAGTCGAAGGCGATGGTCAGCACGGAGTAGAGGTAGTCTCCCTGCATGTACCAAGACCAGTTGAGGAGCATGGCGATGCCGAGGGCGCCCCAGACGGCGCGGTCCTTCATCAGCGCAAAGGGCACCAGCGGGTGGGGGGCGCGGAGCTGCCAGAAGACGAAGACGGGGATGCAACAGACGCCGACGATGAGCGGGGCCAGGATGCGGGCCTCGGTCCAGGAGGCATCGAAGCCGCCGGCGATGGTCATGGGGACGAGGATGAGAGCGAAGATGGCGATCATGAGGATGATGCCGATGACGTCGAGGCGCCAGAAGAGGTTAGGGAGGAAGGAACTCCAGGGCTCGCGCTTCAGAGCTTTGCCGTAGCCTTCCATGAGTCCCTGGCGACGAGCGCGGCGGCTGACGAGGACAAGGGTTGCGATGAGAGGAATGTTGCAGACGGTGTAGATGATGCACCACATGCCGATACCCCATTGCCAGGTGGTGACGGAGAGCACCGAGGCCGAGACGTTGCCGCTGACCCAGGTGGTGATGAGGTAGGGCATGGCGGGGATGTAGCTGAAGAAGAGACGAGAGCGTGTGGAGGTGAGATCGGCAATGATGACCTCAACCAGCAGGATAATCATGGTAAAGCCGATCTGGTAGATCAGCGCACCGGCGGCGAAGGTCGAGACATTGGTCGAGACGGTCTCGATGATGGTGCCCAGGACGTAAAAGAAGACGGACAAGGCGACGAGCTCGGCACGGCCAAACATGTCTGCAATCTTGGCCGCGGTGGGCTGGGCAGCGGCCGCGATGACGGCGCGCAGCACATTGACGGTGGAGAGAAGAGAGTGCTGGTAGAAGGAGGCGGTGGCCAGGGGCTGGTAGGCATAGCGGAGGGTGCCGTCGAGGCAGTAGCAGAAGGCGACGAGAAAGATGCTGAGGAAGAGGACGATGCGGTCGCGCAGGGTGAGGACGGCGGCGAAGGCCTCGATGCGGCGGACGCCGGGAGATTTCTCGTCTATGGACTCATGGTCGAGACTCCGGCTGGGGTCGGTGGCCGTCTCTGGTGGGAAGCCACCAGCCTTGCTGCTCTCGTCCTTTTCCGCCATTCTGGATGACTGTTGGCTCAATGCCGTGTGTGAAGTAGAGAGGGGTGTAGTAGTTCTTCTATGAGTACGTCAGAGTGCTGGCATATGGGACGGGCTGTCTCATTTATCATGGCCAAAGGAATCCGGGTTTCCGAAGAGGCTGCTGGAGAGACGCCCGAAGCCGGACCCTTTCGTCACCGACGAGGCCCAAGTCCACGGATCCGGGACAGGCACCCGATGCCGACGCCTTGCTTACCGCGGTAACCTGGAGTCGGAAAGGTCAGAGGCGTTGTGAGTGGAGGTTGGGAAAAACTTTGAAGAGAGGCTATAGACAATAGTGTGCAAAATTTAGCAGCATGTCTGGGCCCATGGAACCAAGAGGAGGAAGAATGGGCGGATTTGGGTTATCTGATCCGTCTTGACCCATTCTCACCTCCATCTCCACGCATCCCATGTGTCCATGTGTTTTCAGGTGGCGGATGGCATCCATTGGATTGGATGTAACACGACATGGTCCGGAGGGAAGTTCCCTTGCCAATTACCGTCCCTAGCCCCCCGACCTTCGGGCAGTCACCCACATCCACTGCTGCCTGCAGATCTCCCGCAGGCTTTTCTGCTCTTCCGGGTTACACTTGCACTTTCCGGTGTCATCTTTTGTTGGAGCATGTACGAGAGACGAGGGACGAGGGACGAGGAACGCGAGGAAGTCGCCATCGGATCAGATTATCAGATCCCGAGATAAAACCCTTTCCCGGTCTTGTGGTGCCATTCCGACCCCACCACCCCACAATACCTTCCTCCGCTCGACAGGGCCGGGCCGATGAGGTTGGATCCATCTGCCGCGGCTTTTTCGTTGCCAGAGGTCTCTCTAGGCTCTGACCGGCCTCTCTTTGGCCTTTGTTTTTCAGCACATATGCCTGCTCGTTCTTATGGAGCCGGGTGTCAGAATCATAATAGGAAATTTAGAAGTAGGGACGAAGGACTACACGCAAAGTTGCCGTTTAGCCTATACTTTCCTCTGGAGCTTGAACTTATTTAGAACAAGGAACACCTGGAACTTTGTCTTTCAAAATCCAGTTACCTTACGTAAGGATCATAGGAGTATTCTCAGGACAAGGTTGCTTTCTCTACTGGACATTCCTCGGACATGCTGTGTTCAAAAGATTCAACGAATTGACTTTACAAGTACGTACGGAGGGTATGGGTGAAGCAAATGCTACAGACAACAGACGTAGGATGGTTCTCAACATCAAAAGTGATTGTGCCGTCTGGGTTGATCGAGCCAAAATGACGTCAACTCGCCGATTTGCCCCTGGCTGGTGCGGTGAGGCTTGGATCCAATGTGGCTCGACAGCAGAGCCCTGAGGCTCCGCCGTTGTCGGACGGCGACAACGATACTGAGTATGAATCCACAACCCCGCATCCTCTGTTTGCTCACGCATGCCAAATGATGCGCCTGTGGCTTTGTGTCGCTGCATGTCTGCGGGACAGCAACGCCAAAGATGACGCTTCCGATCCAAAGGAACAGACTTGCGGCGCCAAGGGAAGACGCTGAGAAAAAAGCAAATGGATCCGCGTTGTGTTGAGTGTGTTGAGGCCATTCCCAATTGAAGCCGGGACGGAGGCCAATGGTGTTGATGGAGCCTCATCGTCTCGGGCCAGTTTGTCTACTAACCACCAATCTCGAACAACCCAAACCATCCTCCGCCTCCCGGCCCGGCTGCAAGCCATGCTGTGGTAATCCGATCTTGATCATTCGAGCCGGCAGTGGATGAGAACCACAACGTCGATTTACCGCGAGAGTATTGGGCCAAAAAACTCGCAGAGATCCTTACCTGGTTCGTCTCATACTCGGTGTTGGGAGAAGCTCAAGTCGACATTTGTGCAGTTGCAGATTGGTGGAGAGCGGGACAAGAAGGCTGCGGCTTGCATCGGCGCCCCGCCGTTCAGCTAACCACAAACCTCCAGATTGGGAAACTCGTCCAGCTCACTCCTCACCACCAGAGAGGAGGACTGATATATAAGCTGCGGGCTGGGATACTCCTGCTTGCCGTTTGTTCCAAGACGTCTTTCCCTGTCTCGTCACTTTTGCAGGGAATAACAGAGCATCAACTCAAGTTCAAGTCCAACATCGTAACATCACACTCCCGCAAACACTCACACTCCATCCAACTCTGAACATCGCCATCATGGGCTCCTGGGTAGACATCGACCCGACCAGTCCCTTCTCGCTAGACAACCTCCCCTTCGGCATCGCCTCAACACCCAACAAGGGGAATCCCCACGTCGTCACCGCTATCGGCTCGTACGTCGTGAGCATCGGCATGGTCCTCGACGCCATCAACAAGGACGAGGACAAATGGGGTTTCGATGCCGCCTGGATGTCATTGCTTCCCGGCATCTACGACAAAGGAAACCTCCTCTCCGCCGTGGACCAGCCGACGCTGGGCCAGTTCGCCATCCTCGGCCGCGCGGTGCACAACACGGTGCGCTCCGCCCTGCGCGAGCTCCTGTCGGCCAATACCTCGTGGGGCAGCATCCTCCGCGACAACCCGAACTGCCAAGCCATGGCCATCGTCCCCCAGTCCCAGGTCCGCATGTACATGCCCTTCTCGGTGGCCAACTACACCGACTTCTACGCCGGCTACTACCACGCGCGCACCGTGGGCGCCATGTTCCGCGGCGAGGACAAGGCGCTGCAGCCCAACTACCTGCACCTGCCGGTGGCGTATCACGGGCGCGCGTCGAGCGTCGTGGTGTCGGGCACCCCCGTGCACCGGCCCGTCGGGCAGATTCTGTTGGAGGGCGACCCGACGAATCCCCAGGCTTCGCCCGCGACGTTGCCGACGCAGAAGCTGGACCTGGAGCTGGAGCTCGGGTGCGTGGTGGGCTTTGGGACGCAGCTGGGCGAACGCGTGCCGGTGGGCAAGGCGAACGATTACGTTTTTGGTTATGTGCTGCTGAACGACTGGAGCGCGCGGGATATCCAAAAGTGGGAGTACGTTCCGCTGGGGCCGTTCAATGGCAAGAACTTTGTGACCATGGTCAGTCCTTGGGTGGTGGCGGCCGATGCGCTGGAGAGGTTCCGGGTGAAACCGAGCGTGGAGTTGGGAGTTGAACCCCAGGAGTATCTGCGCCAGAAGGAGGAGAGGGTGTTTGATATCCAGCTGGAGGTTGAGCTGACAAGTGAGTTGTTTCCCCTTTTCATGTTCGCTCGGAAACATCCGTCAATCCCCTGCTAACATGGGCCAATTTACCCGCCCAGCCGCGGACGGCATTACGTCCACCATCAGCCGCACCAACTCCAAGCACCTGGTGTGGTCGTTTGAGCAGATGATTGCGCACCACACGCTCGGCGGGTGTCCCTTGGCGGCGGGCGACCTGCTGGGCTCGGGCACCATCAGCGGACCCGGTGGTCCTGGTGAGGCGGGGTGTCTGCTCGAAATGACGCGAGACGGCAAGCAGCCGATCGAGGTCAAGGGAGAGGACGGCAGGGCGGTGCAGCGCATGTACCTCGAGGACGGAGATACCGTCACGATACGCGGATGGGCAGGGCCGGATGGTGGGCGGATTGGGTTTGGCGAGCTGGTGGCTAAGATTGAGCCGGCGAAGTGGCCATTATAGAGTCACAAAAGGGGTGTGAAGTCGGAGTGAGGTTGATGTTCCAGCATTAGCGTACACAGTATGATTTCCGGTTGCATTGAGGTGGTCGCGAAACAGGCCATCCCAGCGCAGAGGAACCGGGAGTCGAGATGCAGGAGATGATCGAGAAATGCATCTAGCGTTGCTCTGCAGATCTGGGGGCCTGGCCGGCCTACCAACACTGGACGCTCCGGAACAGTGCTGGCGGCTGCAGCTACTCCGTCTGCACCTTTTCCAATTCAACAGCTTTACATCCAGGATGACGGAAGTCCATGGTGAAGACACTCTGGAGCTGTTCGTCCAGGCATTCTCATAGATGATACGATACCTATGAGGTTCATGTTGCGAGCCAATCTCCGAAACATTCTGCAGAGGAAATGTCAAAACCTGGATCGGCCGACTGCCAAGCTCAAACAAAGCCAAACTGCGCCGCTCGGCTGTCACTGTGGACGGGATGGACTCTGCAGCCCCACATCCGGTGGGAAATTCCGCCGATGAATGGAAGACGGAATGGCGGACAAAAACCCGAGAGGAAAAGGAAGAGGAAGAAGACGGGCAACTGGGAAGGAGGTTACTTAGGTACAGTACCAAGAGGTTCAAAAATGGATGGCTTCGGACCGGCAAGTGGAGTGTTGAAGAATGGAAAGTTTGGACGACGGTTGAGTGGACAGGGGAGCTGCAGTGGACACGACACCCGGCACAAGGCTGCCAGAGGCTGCCAGGGCTGTCGGCAGGACTAGGGCTGTCCATCCGGAGATCCCAAGGAGGGAAGGCGGGAAGCGGAACACTTGGATCGAAGACTCGGATCGGGTCCAGGCACCAGGACCCTTGTCAATTGTCGCTCACTGCTGTCTCTCTTTTTCCCCCCAATTCCCGTCTCCATTCGCATCCAGCCTCGAGCTCCTCTTTTTGTTTTGTTTCGGGGCCGGGCAGGGCAGCAGCAACATCAGGAGCAGCAGCGACAACAACAGAGGGGAAAAAAAGAGCCAGCCATGGACCAGCTCGAGACCCAAGTCAGCGATTTGCGGTCGTTTCTGGGTCCAGCAGCGGCTCCGCAGGGTCCAGAAGTCGTCCAGGTCGTGTCGCCGCACGACGTCGCCTATCCTGACGGTCCACTTCGCGCCCGTCACCACTCGTCGTCTGTTTCCGCCCCCGGAGACAATTCCGCACCACACCACCACCACCACCACCACCACCGGCACTCCCAACATCATGGCCACGGCCACCACCTGGCCCAGCACCACGGTGCCGGCCAGCAGCAGCATGGCCACCATGTAGCATCTCATGCCCAGTCGCAGACGCAGTCGCAGACGCAGACGCAGCAGCAACAACAACAAAACCAGCAGCAGCAGACAGGGCTCCATCAGGTCTCCCCGCCGCCACCACCCCATCATCGCCACCATCAGATCCATCAGCAACCGCACCATCACTCTCTCCTCAATCACCATTCCCAATCCATCCCACCCCCCGGCGATGCCCAGCAGCAGCACCAGCAGCAGCAACCCTCTGCCGGCCCAACATCCATCGGCCTCGGCGCCGGCCATGGCGGAAATGCCTCCGCGGTGACTAGCATTAGTGCCGTGACCAGCGGCCCGGGCAGCGTTGCCGGCAGCACCACCAGTTCGTCAACGGTTACGGGTGTAGTTAATTCCGCTGCCGCCGCTTCAACTACTTCGGGTGCCGGTTCGGCCAAACGCAGGGCTGATGAAAGTGACGAGGGACCTGTCAAGCAGCAAAGGAGCAAACGGAATCGGGTGAGTTGTTATTTTCTAGTATCAAGTTTTCATGGCTCTCTACCACGTTCTGTGTTCCTTGGTGTTTTGTCTTCCATACGCTCTTCCTGTGTCTTGGGGTCTCATCGTCTCGGGGACTTCGGATGAACCATGCTTCTCAGGTCATATGTCATCAACGATGGTGCGTCTTCTGACTCTTGGCTCTCTTCCGGAATTGCTCCGCCTTGACAGTACATCTCGATTGCTTGGTAAGTGGCATCTTTATTTTTAGTTTGACTTTTTTTTCCTTGCCTGTTCCCTCGTCCGGCGACATGCCCATATTCCGGGTGCCTGCATATACACCCCTCACTACTCACCTCATTCACGCGGCCCCCAACTCCCTCACTCATCTCCCTCCACACGTCAACACGAGTCAATGCATCAGATCCCTGACCTGATCCTACAGCAACGAATGCAAGAGACGCAAGATCAAATGCAATGGCCAAACCCCCTGTCAGCGCTGCGGGCACCTCAACCTGCAGTGCATCTATGCGCCCAACTGCTGCTCCAACTTCAAGGATTCGGAAGAATTCCGCCAGATGGCGGAACAGGTTCAACGCCTGCAGGAGCAGGTTGACTCCCTCGTCAGCTCCATGAATTCTCTCCGCCAGGAGACGGCACGCCTCGCCCCGTTGCAGGACCGAGTGCTGCCGCCGCCAGCTATATCAGTGCCTGTCTCGTCGTCATCGACCTCGCTCACGCTCACGCACCAACCGCCACCGCGACCCTCGTTACCTTTGCGTGGCCCCTCCTTCTTCAACGGACCTACCAGCCTCTCCTTCACGGTCGACGTGGCCAAAAATACGCTGCATAACATGGGCTATGCGGCCGCCCCTGACAACAACGGCGACGGACCGGATGAACCCGGCGCTCCTCGCGACCCGTCGCCCAATCCGTCACCCGTCCTGGCCCCGCTGCGACCTAACCCTCCGCCACCGGCACCGGCCGATCCCATCTGGGAGTACGATGAGGCCGAGATGTTGCGACTCCTGCAAATCTACAAGGAGGAGATCGACGCCATGTACCCCGTGGCCACCATTGAAAAGATCGTTGAGCACATCCGCTGGTTGTCGAATTGGATGGAAACCACCCGTCGCACCGGCGTGCCGCCAGCCCCCGGCCTGGATGCCGTCATTCTCGACCGCAAAACGATGCTGCTCAAGATTGTCATGTGCTGTGCCTTGGTCGTCGCAGAGCATGGCCACAGCGCCAAGGCCGTTCGCCTCTACGACAGCATGCAGCCGATTATCGACAAGATGCTCATGAGCAGCCCAGCGGACGTGACCTGGCTGAGCTTTCTGGGGCTGTGTGCCGGCTATCGGTTCTTGTCGAACGACGAAGTGCTGGCCTGGCGTACGGTTGGGCAGGTTGCTCGGTTGTGTCTCGAGTTGGGTCTGCATCGTCGCGAGGGATTGGAAAGGATCACGGATCCGCAGACTCGTCGGGATGCTCTGCACACGTTCTGGTCGGCGTACGTCTTGGACCGTCGTTGGAGCTTCAGCACGGGTCTGCCGTTTGTGTGCCATGACGACAAGATTGATCCAAAGCTACCATATCCGGTGCGTTTATGTCTCTTTTTGTATCCACTCTTATGTTCACCTGCTAACGAGACTCGCAGGAGGGACATCCGTTCCTCGAGGCCATGATCGGTTATTCCCGGGTTGCGGCCAAAATCTGGCAACTCGTCGACTACTTTGAACCCGCCGTCATCCGCGAGCTCAAACCCACCGACTTCGAGGAGCGCGATCGTGAGATCCTCGAGTGGTACGAAACCGTGCCGGCCGCGGTCCGCGCCGACCCGTCGGGAGGCGACAAGTTCCACCTCCCCTCGGGTCCGCACGACATTCAACGCCTACGCATCTGGACCTGGCTCCGCCTCACCCAAGTGCGCATCTGGCTTTACACTCCGGTCCTCCACAGCGCGACGAGCATCGCCGAGAACAAATCCCTCGCCCACAAAGTCGTCGAGATGTCGCGTCAAACCATCCGTCTCCTGGCCCGCCTCAACAACGAAACGGACCTGTACCGGCGGATGCAGGTGTTTTACCACCAATTTTTGACGTCTTCCATTGCCGTCCTGTTCCTGGCCTCGACGCACGCGCCGGTGCAGTTCAGCGCCCTGTGCCGCGACGAGTTTTACAAGGGCCTCGACCTGATCAAGGAAATGTCGGCGCGCTCGTGGGTGTCGCACCGGCTGTGGCGAACAATCCGCTCGCTGCGCGCCTACGCGCCCAAGGTCGGCCTCGCGACGGACGGGGGCAACGATACCGGCTCCGGGTCGGACCAGAGCGCTGGCGGCGGTGGTGGTGGGATGCCGTCGTCATCGAACGCGCAGTATAGGAGCGGTGCAGGCCAGGTTGGCGGGCAGGCTGGAAGCAATGGCGGCGCGGGCGGGCCTACGATGCCGAGTCCCATGTCGGGTGTCACGCCCACCGGGAGCAGTAGCGGCGCCGGTGCCGGTGGCAGTGGTGGTGGTGGGTTTAGCGGTATTGGAGGCGTCTGGCAGCCGATGCAGATTGATGACGCAAATAACGGGTTACGGCTGCAGAGCGAGATGTCGAGGATTTATGAAGGGTATGCGGGGCTGGCGGGGGGTAGTGATGCCGGCGGCGTCGCGGGCATGACGACGACGACGACCGGCGCGGAGATGGCGGGGTATGGCGCGTCGGCGCCGGTGATGGGGTTGGGAATTTCCGGAGGAGGAGGTGGTGTGCCCGGCCAGGGACCGGCGAATGTGTATCAGCACATGAAGGATATGTTTTGATTGGGGATGTTAGAGAGAGTTCTGGTTTGGATGGAGAAAGATGTGGAGGGGGAATGGGGACATGTGAGAATGGTGATGTTGAGTCACAGATCAACCAGGTCAGTCAACCTGGCAGTGTTTGGATCTGGGTGGAAGCATCGCTGCATGTTCACTTTGCTTTGGAGTTGTGTGTCATAGCTTTTTGATACCCCCAAATTTTGTGCTTGGGATGAATCAGACTTGGTTGCTTACTGTTTTGGGTTGGTATGGTTGGCTGGCGATGGGGTGAGGCGAGACGGCGTTGAGGACGGAACGCTAAGGAGGGGCTAGGTCAGCCACTGCAGCAGGGGCAGCCGTTTGCTTCTGCCGCATGCATCTCATCCCGGTATGAGCAATACGGCAACGACTCACACAACTGTGACCACAGAGGTTGTCGGCCTCAATACGTGCAGCCCTGTCGGATCGACAGTGGATGATTGGTGGTGTCTTCCGGCTTGGCTGCATCTGCTCAGAAGGCTGAAGTTATAAAAGATGGCGGTTTCGCCGTCGGCAGACAGCTGGGTTTGGGGAGCATTCTCTTGACCAAGTGAAAGTGCTGATTCCTTGTCGAGTATAAAAAGCCATCGCGGCCTGGAGCTCGATCATTTTCGTGTTTTTGTATAGACGTTGAACCTTTCGATTCTCATCAGACGGTTGTTTATTCTATGACGTCGCACCACGTTCAGCTCATCTCGATGACATCCAACTAAGGTCATCATCTGCCAGCTTGCCAGGCACTCATCTCAGTCATCCCCGACTCTCATCTATCATCGACCACGACAATACAAGACCCGAAAACCAGAACAGAGGGATTGATTTCACGCAATGGCCCTGACACAAGCAATGATTGGGGAGGAGACTAGGCCCAGGCCATTTGTCTGCCTCTGTTGGTTGGAGGAGGAGAGCGATAATGGGAACGAGGATGATCATCATCAAGATGAGAAACCGCAACAACAACAAACAACCCCTTCTTCTTCTCAAACAACACCCAACCTCGACACCCTCCCCCTCGAGCTCCTCCATCAAATCGCCCGCCTCCTCAACTACCGCACCCTCCTGCACCTGAGCAGCGTCTCGCGTGGCCTGCGCGCCGTCCTCGACCCGGACCTGCTCCTGTCTCGCGACGACAAGCTGGCCGCGTACCAGCACGCCGAGAAGCACTTCCCGCAGCACGCCGACAGGCTGGTGTGTTTTAACTGTTTTCGGTTCCTGCCGCGGGACGCGTTCGCGGATAGCATGCGCACGGGGCCCAAGGGGAAGAATGGGAAGGATGTGGTGAGGCAGAGGGGCAGGTTTTGCTTTGAGTGCGGTGTGAAGGGGAGGAAGTATCAGCATATGAAGGCGGTGAAGAAGGGCGGGTTAAGGTGGTTTCCGTGCCATCATTGTCGCGCGGCGACGTTGGAGTGGGAGGTGTCGTGCGTGGATTTGTTGGGGGAGGAGCATGAGAAGGTCAAGACAGCTGATGGTGGTGATGGTGACGACCGCGAGAACAACAACGCCGAAGCCACTGCTGCCGCTGCTGACGGCCAAGCCAACGATACCGGTGACAACACCACCACCACCACCACCACCCTTTCCCCCTCCCAACTCTCCCTCCTCCTCCGCCCCCTCGACACCATCTCAACCTCCTTCCGCGGCCTTCCCACCACCCCCCTACGAACCCGCCGTTCCCCTCTTCCCCGCCTTCCCGAATCCGCCATCACCGTCCTCACCACCCCCACCCTCCTCTCCCGCATCTGCTCCTTCCTCCCCTACTCTTCCATCCTCTCCCTCCGCCTCACCTGCCGCTACCTCCACCGGACCATCCCCGCCGTTCCCCTCGGCACACCTTTTTCTCAAGACGTCCGCGGCGCGGGCGAGCACGTCCGCCGCGCGACCTTTCGTGAGCGCAAGCGCCGCCAACAATGGCTGCGCGAGGATAGGATGAGGAACGGCTGGCACACCGTCTGGCCCCGGCACGAGCGGTACGACCCGGGCGCGGTGCGGGGGTGTTACGGGTGTTTTCGCGTCCGTTCGCGCAGGCATTTTTCGGCGAAACAGTGGGCGTTGCCCGGGGGAGTGTTTACGGGGGAGTTTTGGCGGAGGAGGTGTTGGGAGTGTTTGAGGCGGATGTATCATTCGGATCGGAATAAGGTGGATTGGGAAGCCCGGAGGAGGTTTGAGAGGCAGAGGATGTGTCGGGGGTGTGGGTTTTTGAAGTTCGATGACGAGGATTGTGAAGGGTGTGAGGAGTCGAGGGAGCGGGCGGAGAAGAGGAGGCGGGAGAGGGAGGTGAGGAGGATGTGGGGACGGGTGGGATTGGAGGAGAGGATGATGCTGGAGGAGGATGAGATGGGGTTGGTGAGGTTGTTTTGGGAGGGCGGCGACGAAGATGAGGATGAGGTTTTGGTGGACGCGATGGAGAAGATGTTTGGCGACGAGGAAGAGGTGTGGGAGTGGCAGAAGGCGGTGGCGGGGTTTTTGCAGGAGACGGCGCTCTGGGGGCCGGACATGCATGATGATGAGGAAGAGTCTTTGAAGGCGGTGGAGAAGTTGTTTGAGGGGGATGAGTGGTTTTATGAGGAAGAGGAGGAGGACGATTATGGGAAGGCCATGCAGGACATGTTTGACGGGGACGACCATGTGTATGACTGGTACTCGGCCATGAAGGAGGCATGGGTGGTTGGGCCGTACTTTTGGGGTCCGGACCTGGACGAAGAGGAAGAGTACTGATGGGTTCCGGACCCGGCCCTGGACTGAGAGGCGCCAGAAGGGTTGGAGGGAGATGGGTTGGAGATGACTCCGGTCTGGAAAGAGGAAGTAACCACGGCTGAAGGGGATGGAAGAGGTTTTGTGTATACATTTATTTATGAGTGTATATTGGGCATCTGGGCTTGACATGTCGTCCATTTCTCATCTATCCCTGAATTCCAACGTGATACCCTTCTCATCATACTCCCGGACGATATCATCCAGAACTTCCTTCCCATCACCTTTCTCAGTTTCTTTCCACGGCTCATGCCAGCGCATCTCGATTTTGCGAAGCCTTGGGCGCTCTTCAGCCAAGGGCTCAAGCAACGCACGGAGCGCCGCCAAAGCAAAAATCTCCCATGTCGACCGCGTATACCCGACCAACGACCTAAAGCCCAGCTTCTCGAGCTTCTCAGCCGGAAGCTCGTCTTCGTTGGCGTACGGAAAGAACCACTCAATAAGATTGAGCCGTTCGATCTTCGGCGGCAGGTCCCTGACGATTGCCCACAGCACATATTTGTGTCTTCGGCGCTCCCACTCCCACGGCGTGCGCTTAACTTCCTGGTCTTCTGTCGAGGGTTCCGGCCTGTCGAAGTGGCGTCTCAACCACCTCGGCTCGCCGGGAATCATTTGCGGAACTTGCTTCCACAACTGCAAGGGCCACCACGGCGCCACCATCCAGGCATACCAATCTGCTCTCCCAAGCATGGCCTCCGTAGTTAGCGTCACCTCTGTGACGCCGTCGAATCTCACCAAATGCGTGACGCGCCACTTCGGGCCGTAACACCACCACGAGGTAAGCCAGTTGAGGCCGTAAAACGGCAGGTGGATGGCGCGCAGTTGGTTGCCGATCTTCCAAGATACAGTCACAAGACTGTGCCCCAACTTGTCATTGCGGTCGTTCTCGTTGACCAGCCGCGGGATGCTGAGCAAGTGCAGGTAGCGGCGGTACTGGGCATTATCGGTAGTGAGCTGAGACCGTCGGGTGTCTCTGTCGAAGCGGCCTTCGCGCGACGCGCGCCGGAACTCTTGGAAGATGGCTCGGGTAATGTCGTAATCGAGGCGTTTCCAGTGGGCTCCCGAGGGCTTGGAGGGGAGGAGATCGGGCTGGTCGGCGACGTTGGCGTATACGGTGATGACGGAGACGTAAGCCGTGTCTGGGCCTTCGAGGTCGAAGGATCCGTGCCCTGTGAAGTAGCACAGGGGCATGGTGAGGTGTTTGGAGGAGGTGATGATGAGTGGCTGGGAGCGGGGGCCAGGGGTTTCTCGGGGCGGACTGGAGGTTTCCATAATGTAGAAATTGCCTCCCTGGTTCCCGAACTCGACAAGGACGCGGCGGAGGGTCCGCGGCGGCCAGAGCGGAAACTCGGAGGTGCCTGCGTCCTCATTCATGTCCTCGTCGAACACGACAGGAGGTAGCTTGTCCCTCAGCTCGTCCCGGATGAGAGCGTGAGGACACACAAACAAACGCCACAATGGGTTACCAGAAAGGTTCCTGTGGATATAGTAACGAGTGTGATCGTCATGGTCAGTGAAGCGGATGTGTAGTCTCTCTACGTTGGGGGCGAGGCTCAGCAGGGCGAAGATGGCTCGTATGTTGAGGAGGGTGTCATCAGATGGGAGAGCCAGCACGTTGTAGACCTGGGACGCAAGAGAATCCAGCTGGCTGGGATCATTGATGAGGCCCGAGAGGCGGCTCGAACCAACCAAGCCCTTGATGGGATAGGTGATGGAGATATGGCGAACCGTATCGCGCGTCCATGGCTGGCAGAGCAGCTTTTCTAACAAGTCTATGAGGGCACCAGAACTGGAGATGATGGGAGAGCGGTGCAGGATGGGCTTGATAAAATGCCTGAAGTGCCTGCATGTCTGACCCAGGTTCTCAAGATCCTTCCGGCAGGCGGCATAGTTCTGACGGCTGGGAGAGGCCAGGGGCGAGTCAGGGATGATGGGATCGGTTGACTCAGGAGGAGAGATGAATGGTTCTGGCGGGGTTAGAGATCTGGCGATCTCAAGAAGGATTTCACCAGGAAGGCTTGTAATCCGCGGCCGCTGGGTGGGCTCTGGTACTGTTGCCATGGTTGCAGCCGGATTCAAGGGGCGGGTGTTTGTTTACTTGACGGGGACGGATGATGAGAAGATGCCCAAGCCCAGATGGTGTAGATAACCTAGAGCCTCAACAACAGTTAATATTTCTCACTCATTTCTCTCCTTTGTGTGTATGTCCTCTGTCTATGTCACAGCTGTCATTGTTTTAGGCAGCATGCTCAGCCTCGACATGTCGGGGATCCGTCGCCAATCGTCTTGCATCGCTGCCTTGCTTTCAGATGCAGCAAGTAACCAGCCGCACTTTTGGAGCAAACAGCCCTGTGGCAGCATGCAGTGGCTTAGCACTTGGCAACGGCTCCCACAGTTCATTGAGCTGCTTCTTGCAAAGACACTCATACCCTAACACACTAGTTTGTAGTCATGGACTGTGCATTGATGGGAATTTGAGGGCAGGGAAACCATCGAGGAAGGTGAACGACTTTAAATACGTACCTGATGTATGTACATACCTCAGTCATTCTTAAAGAACATGAAGAGGTTGGACAACAAGCTGCCGAGAGCGATGTGGTGATGGGATCGACAGAGTTTTCTCGGCATGAAGAGAGGAGATGCTCTTGCCCACGAAGAAGCTTATCAATTTCTCATCTGGACTTGAGAGACTCTTGCCGATTTCATCCACCCACCTCCTGCCCAGGATTGTTCGAGATCCATATCAGAACTTGTGGCTAATAACCAGCCAGCGACTGCTCTCTCCTTATTACAACAGTTCCCATCAACAATTCACAACAGCCACAACAGCCAGGACTCAAGCCCTTCTCTCATAAACCAGGACCAACCCATCCCCAATCCCTTGAAAGCCACCAAACGCTGCCACACATGACCTCTCCCAGTCTGCACCAAGCCGATGGTTGCTGCGTCCCCCGCAATCCTCGAGGAGGGCCCGCCAATCGCCCACCGGCAAAACGGCAGCTGGCCGACCGCATGACGTCGGGCTGGATGCCGCTTCGGGACAAGCCTGTGGCTCGAGAGCCGTGCTCAGCCGCAGCCAGAACCCCGGGTTCACCTGTCACGCTAGCCGATTTGGTTAGTGTGGAGATTGGCATCTGCCGGGCCCAAGAAGTCATGTTGCAATGCGTCCGGAAGGTGTTGTCATCCCTCAGTTGTGGTCGAGTGAAAGGAGCTTGCTGGTTGTTGATGTTGGGTATCAAACTCAAGTGGTATCATCTTTTTTTCCAGAGAGGTATCTCAAACCAAACCAACCAACCCGACAGATATTTCCAAAACCAATCTCTCCAGTCCCCGACAAACCAGCCCATTACGATGTAGTATTAGCCCCCTGAGTCCACGACTCGCACAACCTGCCTCCCAGATAGTAATATCACAACCCCCTCAACACACCCATCTTCAAACAATCTTCCAACCCCAGAAGTTTACTGGGTCTTGGGCGGCTCACCCGCCGGGTAAGTCATGCCGGCAGGAGCCTGATAGCCCTGCTGCTGCTGGCCGCTAGACAAAAGCTTCGCGCGGTACTCGGCCTCCTTGTCGTTCTGCGCGATGGTGCAGCAACCGCAGCAGCACGTCAGCGCAATGTCGGTGAGACAGTCGCCCTGGAGGTTGTGCTTGGCCCGGATCTCGGCCCGCTGCATGGCCACGACGGCCCAGTGCAGGCAGACGAAGCTCGAGGCGTACATGAGCAGGCACTGTTGGGGAGAGGGCGCATTAGTATGGTTGTCTGTCAAAGTCGTTGTGACAGGAAGAGGAACTCACAGAAGTGTTAACCGGCTCCCAGCCCTTGAGCTCCGAGTCGCGGTGCAGGCGGTGGTGGGTGCGGCCAAACACGACGCACGGGCAGCAGCATGACAGGAAGCACGTCTCGATGGGCGCGAAGCAGTTGAAGATACTGTGGTACCACGGCTGCGAGCCCTCGGGCGACTTGGAGTTGATGGTCTCGGAGGGCTTGGCCAGGACCTCATTGAACTGCTTCTTCCAGTGGGCAACGTCGTCGTTGTTCAGGAGACCACCACCGGCACCGCCGCTGGTCGTGGCCGTGGCCGGGGCGGGAGCAGATTGGGCGGGTTGTTGGGACATTATGGCTGGTTTGGGTTGGAGGGGTGGTGAATATTGAAGATGGAGAGCTTCGTAGCTTGTAACTTGCGTGTAAGTAGACAGGACAAGAAGAGAGCGGCGAAGGGCGTTGAGCTCAAAACGCTGGAGACAAAGAGCACAACCTCTCTACGTCAGTTGGAGAGGTAGCTTCTTTATACACATCCGTGCGAGACCGTTTGGCCAGAACTCGCCCAGACCACCAGGTCCCCCTCCTTTTCCCAACGGTCCCTCGTCCATTCCATCGTCACAGCCTCTGATCAATCATGCCGTCTCCTCGGAACTGGGCGCGCACCGCGAGAACCACTTGTGACGAGCCACACCACCGACCGGGGGTGATTGGCTGCGGGGGATGTGGAGGCCACAAGCCGCTTTCCGAGAGGACCATTATCGACAGGGCTGAGCAGCAGAACCTGGGAAGCTTCTGCTGCAGCAAACTTCTAGCTTACCCGGATCCGGAAGGGTCCTAGTCCGTGGGCATGCATTCAGCCCTGTGAGGACGGGTCAGACACAGGTCGAGGATGGTGATGTTTGTCGCTGCAATTTCTCGATCCCTTGGGACGGGCGTGTTTGCTGCTGCTGCTGCCTTGTGTTACGGGAGGCTCATTTCGGAATGCCCAGCGAAGGAGCGCACCTCACTTCGATCGACAAGGAAAACTCGATGCAAGGTGCTCTGAGGTTGGGATCGGTGCTGAGTCACGCCGTTGAACATCAAAACGTTCCTCCGTCTTACAGTCAAAGTTTGATGAGATGTTCAGTCTGAAAAAAGTTTTGACAGGAGGGAATGCAACGCGGGTAGGGCTGTGGCAGGGGTATATAGATGTGTATACATACGATGCGACGCGACGTCTGATAGGCACGCTGGAGATATTTTGTTTAGAGGTAGCATTTTTCTTGATAATTAAGGCTCGAAATCTCCGTTCCCTTCACCAACAGTTGGATCTATGCCCAAACCTTCGAATTGGGTATCATTGATGAAGCGGAAGACGGTGGAACATTGTGGCGATGTCGGATCAAGGCCAATAATGAGACCGGGTGGGAAAGGGAAGCGGGTTGGAAGTTGCATGGGCCCCCTTGATCCTCGAGCTTGCTGATGCTCGAGAGCCAACGTAAGCTCGTCCGTCGAGGAAAGATATTGCAGGGTTCAGATAGCCAGGTCATATCGGAGTTGAATCTGCCTCTCGACGGGTGCGGGAAGGTTGTAATCTCGGGCCGCCTCGAGAGTCATGAATGATGTCTTTCGGCAGTGATATTCTCTCCTATTATCCCGAGTCAGCGTTCTCACCCTTCTATCACGTTGGATTCGATTTCTTCTCTCCGAGGAAGACAGTAGATTTCATGACATTGACATCAAATTTTGGTTCCTGCCCTCAAACTCCTACCCTTTCATCACCACCCAATACATACACACTGATCCCCTGGTATTCTTCCTGTGATATTTTTTCACCACTGTGCTGGCACAGCAGAAAGTGGTAAAAATGGCAGCTGTAGATACAGGGGTTAGGTACATAATGAGGCGATGACGAGGTGTAAATACACAACTCGTTCTCTATCGGTTCCCTTCTGCTTCCTCATGTCTTTCATTCATCGTGAGCAAACGCAAAATGATCAACGTTGTGTTTAATTATTGGACAAATTACCACTTGCTTGTTCTTTCCAATTGATGGAGGACTGCGACGAGAAGAGGCAGCTGATCCATAAATACAAACTTTGCCAATGGTCATTGTCGTTCCTCTGGAGGGTTCAATGTCTGAATGCCATGGATGACTTGCAGGGTGGACAAAAACGCCGAAGAATCGATCAGTCCAGAGGATGGATACAGAATGAGAAGAAGGTGCTGCGCGAACAAGCCAATTGACCACGAGACAGTAAAAAGGACAAAAAAAAGACAAAAAGCTCACCCCCAGCCCTACTCCCGCGCCGGTCGAGTAGAGGTGGAATGGTTACGAAAAACCCCAGTGGTTTTTACTCCGACACGACTGGGGGTCGAACCCAGAACGTTATCGATTTACGGCGTGGGCGTGCCTGGCGAATCTAGGTGCCTCCTCTCAACACCGCTCGACCACACTCGGTGTGTGGCCATTGAGAGGAGGCGGTTGGAAAGGAGGGCCAGAGCTTAGACCTAAAAACCCCAGTGAGGCCTCAGGCAGGTGAGTGCGCGGAAAATAGTGAGCCCGACGAGTTGGTCATGTAGAGGTGAGAGCTGGTTGATAGGAGGTCCGATGATGGATCAGGACAACCCCCACGATGATGTGTATACTCATCGGCTTGAGGTTACGGCCTATTGCGTTTTTTAGTCAGAGCTCTTTGGTCACTCCTCCCGTCCGTGGATGTCTACCCTTGAACCCTTGAAGAACCAACATTTTGGGTGGATACGCCCACCCTGTTGATGCCATATTCAGAGATTCAGCACTGCTTGGCCTGACCTTCATTGATTTGAGCTCAGAATCTTGAGCCCAGGTTATCAAGATGGG
Source organism: Mycothermus thermophilus (assembly GCF_041956435.1). Classification (NCBI taxonomy): domain Eukaryota; kingdom Fungi; phylum Ascomycota; class Sordariomycetes; order Sordariales; family Chaetomiaceae; genus Mycothermus; species Mycothermus thermophilus. The sequence goes on from NW_027191430.1 coordinate 3,216,096, forward strand.
CGGAACGGATTCTCGTCAACTTTGCTAGATCGAACTTCTCGAGGCAATGTTATCACGACTCACTCGGTCAAAGTAGTTCACATTTATCAAGCCAGCGACCCAGGCGTGGTGACTACTCAGTCCAGCCTTGACTGGAACTTTGGCTCACAAGCCACAACCACCAGGACCACATAAAGCTCGTCCGGCCACAATAGATATACTGTTCAGGATAGGTGCCTATCTAGGTACCTTACTTGGATATGGAACTAGGTGTCCATCAGGGGACGTTGTAGACTTGTCACGGCCGGTTCCTATTCTGGAGCACGGATCGAGACAATGGAATGAAACGAAACATGTTGTGGTCCCAAGATTCTCGGGGCGCGGCGGGTCCAATGCCGACACCATACCCATAACGGACTGGAGAGCTCCCGGGAGAGTGGTGCCGGCCGAACATCAACTCCACCACGCCTTGCTTTTTCCAGAGAATTTGTCAATATGGGCTGACAATGAGCTGGAGAAAGGAGGCAAGCAGAGAAGATGATGATGGTCCTCTCAGACTTTCCAGCTCAGGGAGAGTTTTGCAGTCAACTCACAACCGCAAGACGCAGTGATCCACGCGTTCCATCGAACCAGATACGCGAAGTCGTCGTCTCGGTTCGGTTCCAGGTTGAGGAACCCACGCAGCTGCAAGGTCGACGCGGGTCAGCGCAGGTCCATCTGCAACCAGGTCATGTCTTGCATGCCAAGGTCCCGGGGGAGGCTCCCAAGGGATGCGTTGCAATCAACATGTCAGCTCTAGCTGGTGTGGAGGCAGTCTTGGACTTCGTAAGGGATTTGCCCCAGCGGGTTGAAGTGAAGAAGTTGGAAGTAATTGACGATGTATCAGTTTCAGCTACCCGAGTAATGGAAGATGGATTGACCTTGAATCCATTGTTGTCAAGGTCACAATTGCAGTCGAAGACTCGGGGACTCTTGGGATTTAAACAAGAAGGGGCTCTGGAATGGGAGAACTCGGGTGGATCCCGGCTCGTCGTTTGCAACTGGCGGGCGCGGCTCCGTAAATTGCAATTTGCGAGGATCCAGCCAGTCAAGTCAAAACGTGCAGCTGTCACCTTGCACCTTGCATCTGCTCGCACTTGCAGTCCACTCATTGCCGATCCAAGACTCCCAATAGTCACATCCCTCGTTCTGTTCTCTTTTCCTTCACGCCCTTCTTTTTTTCTCTCTTGACTACCGTATTCTGTCATGTTTGCTGCTTCTTCGCTCGTTAATGGCAGCGGCATATCTGTAATTTCCATCTTGGTCGACGGGTGATCGACGCTCCTAGGTCAAGCTGCTTGTCTGTTTCTGTTGACTCTGCGGCTCAACACCACCGGCACTTCATGCGAACCCCCTGACCCCATCCCAGCAAACATGGACGACACCACACGCCAGACTCCTCGACCCAGCGGAATCCCGCGTCCCTCCAGACTCCCTGTCCCTCGCACATCGTCCCTGCGAGCATCGCCGTCCCGCGAGGCCTTGGACGCTTCCACCTCCCTGCACAACCCCAAGCTTCGAAGCGCTTCCTCGCGCGACCAACTGACCAGTCGCCCGACCTCTACTTCCCAGCCTGCCGTCCCCATCCGAACACCCGCCAGGACCTCGTCGTTGCGGCACACCCCCTCAACTGCCACGAGAACGACAGGCACCACCCCTCAGCCATTGAGGTTGTCCAAGGCCAGCTCCATCTCCGGCCTTAGGTCCGCTTCGGCCGCAGCACCATCAGCTTCCCTGCGGAGACAGTCATCACACCAATGGATATCAGCTTCTTACCTACCCGACGAGGACCATGCTGCCGACCATGGCCCTCTGTCTCCCTTGTCCCCGAAGTCTTCGCGCTTGTCGTTGGCCGAGCGGACCGTTGAAACCCTTTCTCGCATACCTCCGTCACCCGCTGTTAAGGGCAGAAACTCTACGTCTTTCTACGGCGCCGACACTGCCCCGTGGAAACCGCCTTCGCGGCCTGCGAGCCGCGCGTCACGTTCTGGCTCCAGCCACGAGTCGGGCGGCAGTAGACCTGGCTCTCGTGCTGGCCCGGACGACCGCGCCCACAGCGCCATCCCTACTCCGCTCTCTCCCATTGAGGCCACGCCATTGCGCAACCGGAGGAGCATTCCGTCGTTTACAACTCCGTCCACAAAAACGTTGACTACACGCTCGTCTCGGACGTCCTTGTATGGCGGACTGCCTGTGCCCGGTGCAGGTGGCGCCCCGCGGGCTACAAGTCCTGTCCACGAGCGGCACGAAAAGCCAGCCGCGAAGACGTTGGCCCCACGTGCGCCTACCAAGCGGCCCTCAGTCAATGGACTCTCCAAGAAGCCTTCTGCGTCTGCCCTGAACAAGAGCAGCGTGTCGCGGAAGACGTCCGTGGTGTCCCACGGTTCATCGTCCACATCAGGCGAAGGAACAGCCACGTCCGTCGCTTCCGGGAGCACCGGCATTACTGCCGATTCTGAAGCCGGCCAGTCGTACAAGAAATCCTCCGCCGCCCTGCGCGAACAGATCGCCAAGGCCAAGGCAGCCAAACGCGCTATCGCTTCCCATGCGGATGCCATCACCGGCTCTGTTCCGGATTTCGAGCTTTGCACCGACCCCTTCAACCAGCGTCGTGATGACAAGTCGTTTACCAAGGTGCTCAAGAGCCGTCTGGAAACGGCCCGGACGAGTGGGCGCCTCAACATTGCCGCGCTTGGTCTCAAGGAGATTCCGTCAGACGTGCTCAATATGTACAATATCGAGTACATTGGGGATTCTGGTGGCTCTTGGGCTGAGAGTGTTGACGTCACGCGTTTTGTCGCTGCTGACAACGAGCTGGAGATGATCAGCGACGCTGTGTTCCCTGATGTGGATCCCCAGGAGCTCGCTGAGGCCGAAGATGGTCAAGGCAATATCTTCGCTGGCCTTGAGACGCTCGACCTTCATGGGAACATTTTGGTCAGCCTGCCGATGGGACTGAGGCGTTTGTCGTTGCTTACGTCGTTGAACTTGGTAAGTCCTTTTCTGACAAAACGGTACGATCGAGCATTCGCTAACATGAACAGTCCCTGAACCGCTTGTCCAACAATTGCCTTGAGGTGATAGGCCAGATCACGTCTCTCAAGGACCTCAAACTTGGTGGAAATCTGCTGTTTGGAACTTTGGACCCGTGCCTTGCAAAGTTGGAGAATCTCGAGATTCTGGACCTGCATGGCAATAACCTGTCGTCCATCCCACCCGACTTTAGCAGCCTGTCCCGTCTCCGCATCCTCAATATCAGCGAGAACAGCTTCGAACAGCTGCCCTTCGAGACCCTGGCTAGCCTTCCGCTGACGGAGCTCATCGCGCGAAAGAATCAGCTGCAAGGTACGCTGATTCAGGATGGCGTGGATGGTATGCCCAAGCTCCAGATCCTCGATGTCTCGTCCAACCAGCTCGCGCATATTTGCTCCCTCGGCAAGGTGATCAACATGCCTGCCTTGAATCAGCTCTGCCTGTCGGTGAATCGGCTGCAAGCACTGCCGGACCTCAGCGGTTGCGCCAACCTGGCCATTCTCGCGGCTGATGAGAATAATATCAACGCCATTCCCGAGGGTTTCACCAAGCTGGAGCACCTGCGGTCTGCAGACTTCTCGAGCAACGATATCCGCATCGTGCCCAACGAGATTGGGCTCATGGAGAGTCTGGCCAACCTTCGGTTGAGCGGAAACCCGTTGCGTGAGAAGAAGATTAGCACCATGAGCACTGAGGAGATCAAGACGATGCTCGCCCAGCGGCTGGAACCGGCGGAGGAGCCTGCGGAGGAGCTGGCGGAGGATCCGACCCCCGCTGAGAAGCCTGAGAAGGCCGAGCCAGTGGAGCAGGTCAAGGAGGCGAAGATCGCGAAAGAGAAATTCTCGGCTCCTTCTGAGCCCTCATCCCAGGCCGCTAAACCTGTGACCCAGCCTGCCGCACCTCAGCCCGCACAGGACAACCATGACGACGACGACAGCAGGTCTGACCTTGACGAATACACCACGCCTCCAACCTCGGCACCCGCGTCTCCCTCCAATGCTCGCTCCCAGCCTGCCACCTGGCCCGTCAAGCCCGGCGGCGTCCTCGACCGCTCCAACACCGAGTCATCCTCCCTCCATCCCGTAATTTGCTCCCAGCTTGCCGCCACCCAGCGCATCTCGGAAATTCAACTCCACCACAACCTCTTCACCTCCCTCCCTGAGTCTCTGACCTTCTTCGCCGAAACCCTGACCGCCCTCTCTCTTGCCCACAACCAGCTCATCGGGGAAACCTATCTCGGTGGTGCAGGCGGTAATGAGTCGCTTGACTTGCCAGCGCTGCAGGAGCTGAACCTGTCGCATAACCACATCACCGGCCTCGGGCCGCTCGTCTCCAAACTCCAGGCGCCGAAGCTCCAGAAGCTGGACGTCAGCTTCAACCGCGTCGCCGCGCTGCCCAACGGGACCAACGCTAGGAAACTGCGCGACGCGTTCCCGGAGCTCACGGTCCTCCTCGCGAGCAACAACCACCTCGTGGACCTCGAGCCCGAGGCCATCGCCGGCATGCGCGTCGTAGACGTGGAGAACAACGACATTGCGCACTTGAATCCGCGGATCGGCCTGCTGGGTGTGGGCGGGGCGAGTGCGGCGTTTACGAACGGCGGCTGTGCGTTGGAGAGACTAGAGGTCAAGGGGAACAGGTTCCGCGTGCCGAGGTGGAATGTTTTGGAGCGCGGCACGGAGGCGACGCTCAGGTGGTTGAGGGGACGGGTGCCGGTTGCGGAGATGGGGGCGTGGAGGGCGGAGGAGGGTGAGGAGGATGTTGATTGATTGGTTTAAAAAGTGGCATACGGGGTTTTGTAAGATAAGAGGGGGGACTGTACTTGTACGGATGGGTTTGGAGTTACTGGTGGGGGTGAGAATTGGTATTTGAAGAGCAGGTTCCTTTTGACTTCGTGTTCGGGCAGCATTGGGAAAAGACGTTGCTGGTCTTGATTACATCATTGTATTAATTAGCGGTTTGTTGACTACCAGGTGTATTGCCTGAGTGTGGTCTGGTTGGAGTCTAGGCCGTTGTAATAATAATATAGACTTTGAGGTATGTCTTCAAGTTGAGCGTGAGTCTAGCTTCCCTCAGATGGTGCCAGTTGGCAACGTCTCCCTCCTCATCCGTCTCATGACCCGTTCAGTGGTTGTTAGTTCTTTCTCATTGAAGTTGATCTTAGGTTCTGTCTGTCTCTATGGCAGGTGATAGAAGGACACATGTATTGACAGAGCGCAGCTGCATTGGACAGATCATGGCAAGAGGGACTACCTGAGACATCAATATGCCATTCCCGACTCTGAGCTCTGGGTCCATCGCCCATTTCTTTTCTCTTTTGTCCCCGAACCTAGGAATAACATCATCCTCTTCTCATTGACCACCACCTCAGGTCCTTTCAACATTCATCTGCAACATTGACTATCCAATAGAACTATCCTAGTCTCCTCTACTCCACCAGTCTCGACATCTCCTCGACGAGTTGAATTCACTTCAAAGCGGCAACCGTGCGGCTCATCAACTCCATCTCTTGCATTCACACCTTTCCCTCTTCGTCTTGCCTCCCTTGTGAGGACACCCGGAGCACACCCTTTCCTGCTTCCCTTGCCTCCTTCGTGAAAAGAACACCCGAAGCAAAAATTGATTGACTGACATCCTCCATCAGCATCACCCTCCCAGCAAACTACATCACGATGGCCGCCCGAGCAAGCACCTCCGTCTCCTCCACCACGTCTGCAACGACGGCGGCGAGTACCACCTCCAGCATCTGGCAACTCAGTTCTGCCACGTCTACCGCAGTCGAGACAACCGCCACGGCCGAAGCTTCGACACCCGCGGCTGACTCTTCCCAGACAGCCGATGCGGGATCCTCGACTGCTGCACTATCTGCCGAAGTCCTGGCCTTTCTGGCTGCTGAACGGGGGTCACAATCGGATGGTGGAGTGACTGTTTCCGTCACACTCACACCGGCTGGTCAACAGCGTTCGCAAGAAGAGAGACAAGAACAACATCAAGCCAACGTCCACGAACCTGTCCTTGAGGATGATGGTGGTCATGGAGGTGACGGGAATCACAGCGATGATTCTGATCATCGAGATGGTCACAGCACTGCCAATGACGGCCACGAAAAAAAGAAACTTGCCAAACGACAGGACGGCAACGGTGGAGCCGCCTTCCTCAGGAGGATGTTTCTGATTGGCGTGATTACCGGCTTCATCGTGGGATTTGGCAAGCGGCTGTTGATGTACCTGTTATTCCGCGGCGAGGAGGCTATTACGGAAAGGGAGGAGGAACGCCCGACTGCCTTCCAAAGCGGCAATCTTGGGCTCCGAGGCGGGATCGCACGTGGTGGAGGTTTGGATGGATACGAGTCTGATGACGAATCCGACGACCAGGATGAGGTTCAGGAGAAAACTTCGGAACGGGTGGACATGACGAGCGCAGCTGCTGCGGTCACCACCGCTAACACCACCGCTGATGGACGCGCCGAGCATGTAGCCCTTTAGCTGGGCGAGCCGCAGGCCGTCTACAGAGAGAAAATGACCGGAAGAGCGGGGGCCGTGGTGATGGCGGCGTATCCGGATCAACGGCACTTCAGCAGCAGCAGCAGGCTCAGTCGGCGGCGGCCCTGGTGGTGGGCCATGGCGGCCCGTCGTCGTCCGGGAGGAGGATTGGGGAATTTTGCAGAGCAGGTGCTGGGCAGAGGAAGGTTCTTGTGTGAGGTGGTGGTGATCAGTCTGGTTGTGACGGCGGTGGTGAAGGGGTTCACAGAGCAGTGGCCCGGGTGGTATATGAGGGTTGTGGAAGGGGTGGTGGGGTGGATGGGTTGGGAGGGGTTGGTGGAGGAGATGGTGAGAGCGGCGGAGTAGATCGAGTGGAAGGGGGATGGAGGTTGGTTGATCAGCGGATGGAGGTGGGATTGTTATTGGCAGCGGGTTTGCTTATGCATAAGGAGTAGCGTTGCTTGGTTTTACAGAATAATTACCTCTACGTAGGGAAGATTGTTTCTGGTTGTTGGGTCTGAGGCTGTTTTTGTTGACTTGCCCCTGACGGTTGCCTAGTGATGGATGATGAGGAGCGTATTGCCAGCAACATGGAAGGAAATGCATTGACACGACTTTTGAAAACTGAATCAGATATACTCGCAAAGATCAGGTCCGTTAGTTTTGAACTTTCTTCCTTCAGCGTCCCGCTGCCGTCAAGTCGTGGTAGTACCTTGGTGTCAGTGGTCCACCCCTAAAGTCAACCCTAACCCTTAGAATGCCACCTCCATGACGCGCCGCGTGTGCCCCTGACGAAATGCCATGTCGTGTCCCCAAAAAGTGACGATCTGTCTTCAACGACGACAACAGCCCGCACCTGAACGCCCCCGACAAAGCGCTTGTCACCGAGGTTCGTCCCCCACTCCGGTTCCTTCAGCCCCGCGATTTCAAGTTCAATTCAGTGAGAAGTCTTACGGGGTCAATTCATTCGCTTGCTGACTGCAAACCAACGACGACAGAACCCTTCTTCCTTTAGATCCCTCGGCCTCGATCGACATTAGCTGGTCTTGTCCCGCCCAGCAGAACGCTCGATTCTACCTCCTCGATTCCACCTCGATTCTCAACTGCGAACGCAGACAAACTTAGAGCGCAACCAACCCGACCAACCAACCAACCCACAATGACCCGTGCCCAGCAGACCATCTCCATCGCGCTCCTCGTGAGCTCCGTACGTTCTCCCTCCCGTCTCTTTTGCCGAAAGCCGTTCCGGTACTTCATACTTTGGTCACCAACCGGGATCGAAATGCTCCTGGCAACAATGCGCCCAGCCAGCCAGCCTGCTTGCCAGCCGTTGACATGACTTGACTTGCGTCTTACCTGCGCTAACCTGTCTGCCGCTTTCCAGCTCTACCTCTCCCTCTACCTCGAACTCATCCCGCTTCCGAAGGCTGTGCAGGAGGATATTGTTCCGGTGGTATGTTTATTTCTACTTGCTGCACCCGCACCGCTGCAGACCGAACCCTTCCCCTCGTCGAGGTTTCGTTGCGAAACCACCCGCATACATACACGCATACATACATCCCCCCATACACACATGCACAGACAAATAGAAATAGACAGAAATAGGCTGACAACAAGTGTTCACCAACGTGGATAGCTCCCCTTCTGGTTCCTCGTCTCCTTCGGCGCGTGGCTGCTCTTCCGCCTCGGCTGGGGCATGCTGACCTTCCGCGACACGCCCGATGCGTATGCCGAGTTGATGGAGGAGATTAAGATGGCCAAGGAGGATTTGAGGGCGAAGGGGGTGGATGTTGATTAAAAGGAGAGAAGGGAGAAGGTGGATCTTGGCTATTTGGACGTGGGGGAACACGGTTACCTGAGGGAAAAGGGAGCATAGGTGCGGTCTGAGGTTTGTTGGGGTTGTTGTTGTTGTTGTTGTTTGGGTTGCTGTATTAATATTGTAGCACGTTGTCGTATCTTTGAGTCATCTGACCAAGGCGGCCGGTTTACAACGAGGTCTATCATGACACTGATTGCGCTGTGAGTAGGCGAACAGGGCCGGATGTACACATGTGTAGCGTATGGTGTGATAACTGACAGGAGAAAGAGGAGATTCAAGATAGCCGTCATTGAACGTTCAGTCTCACCTCCCCTTCTTCCCCTATCACGCCGTCCGCCGTCCCTCTGGATCAACCCCGACTCCCCTTTCCCTTTCCCTGTTCATGCTGTACACGCGCCATTTCCACCAGAGATTGGAAATGGGACACAAGGGAGGTATGTAGTTGGATGTATTAAGGGAGTTAAGTGCATGGAGGGTCGTGGGATTAGAACGGACTTTTGAGGGCTAGCTCGTCGGTGAGGCTAGCTCGTCGGTGATGTTGCCGAGTTGATATATCCCGGCGATTCTCAGCCTTGTGCGAGTCGACTATACAGTATTAATAGAGTGTTGGATGACTGGTGTAATGTGGAAAGTTGGCTGTTGGCAACAGCCCTTCGGGGGAGCCAACGAGGCTGAGGATATTGCGGCTGAGAATGAGTTGACCATTTTAGCATACATATAATGCGGTGAACGAGGACCGTTCCTTGTATGATTTGATGGTGATTTGTAGCTGAGCAGAGCTACAAGATGTAACGAAATTTTTGTAGATGGTTCGTGATATGTAAGTTGGTTTATTCGTAAAAACGCACAATATCATTTCTATCAAGGGGTCGAACGTTGGTCTCCGACTAAATTAATTAGGCTGGCTGTGGTGTATTTCTCCTGGCAATCAATTTCTAGTTATTGATGAGTATGAAATACGATGTTTGGAGACCTATATGATTCGATCAGCTGAGTGTTATCAAGGCAGTGACATTAAAGCCCGTTCATCAATCGTCTGAGCGACTATAATAATCGATGAGAAATGTTGTGTAAGGTTAGCATGAAGAAAACAAGAAAACTGTGAAACAACGTCTAACTAAATCTGAATTACTCGTTTTCAGATTTTGAGGCACAAAAGCATTTCCTTTTCTCATCAGACTTCTAATTACCTAGTGCTAGTTGGTGAAGGAGTTCTCAAAAATCCTGACTCAGCATGTCAGAAGTCCTAGTCTTGGAAGTCTAAACCCAAGTGTCCGAGGACCTCGGCTGACTTCACCCGAAACCGTCCCCACTCGCATACTATTATGATATAACTCCAACAACCGCACTTATACCAAGACAACACTCATCTGTTGTTATCCCACATTTTACGTTTATCCGTCTATTGACCCTCGGAAAACAGAAAGCATTTGCTCCATCCCACCAACCAACTCTCTGTCAACAAAACAACAAAAGAGCATCCGAAAATGGTCCTCCTCGACCTGCACCTCCTCTCCCTAACCCCCTCCATCACGCCCTCCCACCTCCTCCAAACCCTCCACGCCCAGCTACCCCAGGGCGCCAAAGTCGTCTTCCAAGCCCGCGTCCTGCGCTGGATGGTCCTCCCCGCACACACCTCCGCACCCCGCCTCCTCGGCCGCAACATCCACTGGGACCTGGTCGTCGGCATCCTCCGCCCTTCTTCCTCCTCTGACAAGGACTGGATCCCTTTCCCGCTCCGGACCGACGCAGGCCTGGTCGCCGAGCGCTGGTCCGTTTCTTCTGGCGTCAGCGCAAAGGCGGTCGAGGGGTATCAGAGGCTGAATGATCAGCTGTATGCCCCCGGCACGGCCGGCGAGTCGGTGCCCACGAGTGATATCCCTTCTATCACGAAGGTGGGCAAGGGCGATTTCTTCTTGGATGCCGAAAGCGGGGAATGGACGCAGTGGCTCTCCTCTTCCTCGCGCGGCGCGGCGGTGCGGGATCGCCCCGTGTCGATGCTCAACTTGCTCAAGTTCCGCCCCGGCAAGGAGACGCATGAGTCGTACAAGCGGTACGGGGAGGAGTTTTCGAAGCGGGTGGGCGCGAAGTATGGTGGGAGAGTGAAGATTGTGGGGAGGGTGGTGGGATCGCCTGCCGTGCCGGACGGAGAGCAGAAGGATGGAGGGGTGGGCACGGCGGATGAGGATGGTTGGCATGAGATCGCGTGGGTGCATTACCCCAGCGCGAGGCACTTTGCGGCGATGGCGGCCAGTGAGGAGTATAAGCAGGTGAATCTGGAGCATAGGGTCAAGGCGTTGGAGGATACATTTATTTTGTGCTGTCAGGAGGTGGGGGTGGATGGGGAGTGGGTTGGCGGGAAGGGTCAGGGGGGGAGTAAGTTGTGACAGAGGACGTGGAGGGACGAAGAGATGATGGACGATTATGATAGTTGTCATACGTTCATGTCATTGAGTCATTGACCTCTATGAAACTTGTATCTATGATGTATGTATGTATGTGGTATGTGCTGCTTGCTGAGAGCAACGAAGCCGATCCTAAAACGCTATGCTAAGAGAGAAGCAAAGTGGTATGTGTGCGAAACTGAGACAACTGTCTAAAACATAATAATGAGAACCCCAAGTAACCGTCTAGTAATATCAAAAGTCATTGAAGTTAGTTAATCATCACTTCACCATAATACGCCTTGACACCTTTCCGCTGACAGGCACAACCAACTCCCGACCACCCGTTTTATATAAAACTTGCCTCCTCGGGCGAAGAAGACATGTTTGCATGTGATTATTAGCCGTTTTTCGAGGCCTTACACGGCCCTCGCCCCCTTCACGATGCCAACTTCGTCCCCATCCCTGGACGACGACTCCTCGTCAAACTCAACGGTCGTGTGGTACGTCCTCTGGACGTAGATGCCGCCATCCTTCTGCGTCTGCTGGTGGCGCTCGTCCAACGGAATCGACTCGGCAACCATGACGGTCCTCGAGGTGCTGCTGTGGCCGTAGCCGCCCCGACCCCCGCTGCCGCTGCCGCCGTTCATGGTCCCGCTCGTGTTGTTGCCGTACTTGCTCTTGCCGGCGCGGGTGCTGTACTTCTTGACCTCGCGCGACAGGAGGGCCTTGAGCGGGGGCAGGCAGCCGACGATGATTGCCGCCGAAGTCTCGACGCAGCCCCAGATGGCGAGGCCGATGAGGTCCACAGTGCCAGAGAAGGTCAGGATCTGGGTCATGCGGACGACGGCGACGCTGATGATGATGAAGCCGAGGCTGAAGGCGACGCCGAGGCCGATCTTGCGGCGCATGTCGAGCTGTAACGAGGGAAGGATGGAGATGGGCAGGGCCATGATCATGAGGTCGCTGCTGATGTCAACGGTGGTGGAGTAGATGACGTTGAACTTTTGCATCCAGAGCTCGTGGGGGGTGTTGCATTTGCCTGGAAGGAGAGTTAGAGAGAGAAAACGGCGTCGTAGGAACGGGAGCAAAAACATACCGGCCTTGAAGTAGTCAGACGGCGGAGAGCAGGTCAAAGTGCTGGCCAGCCAGCAGCCGACGTAGGCGAGGAACGTAAAGACGGCCACGACCCACCACAGGCGGCGCAGGATGGGGAAGGGCTTGACGAGACGGAAAAAGACGGCCAGGAAGCTGGCCTTGACGGTCCACAGCACCGTCCAGAACAGCTTGATGACGGGGAACTGCCAGCGCGTGAGCTGCTCCAGATGGTACGTCGTCTCGACCCCCGGCGCGAGGCGTCCGGCCGAGAGGTAGGTCGTGTACCAGAGGTGCGGCAGCTGGATCGTCTGGAGGATGCACATGGTGGTGAAGCAGAGCCAGGCAAAGACGATGATGCCATCGTCGACGAGGAGCCTGCCGTTCTGGCGGACGCGGACGAAGAGACGCAAGCCCACGAAGATGGTCACGCCCGTGTAGAAGCACCAGATGATGGTCCGGATGCCGGCCTCGCTGACCGAGTTGGCCACGCCTTGGAGAGGCGCGTTCGGGTCCGGCACAAACTCGACCGGCGTCGACATGGTGTTACTGTACGGCGTTGGAGGGGGCGGATCGGGTCGGTATACGGGGGGCCGGGCGGACGGTGTCGATCGCTTCCTGTTTCTTGGTACCGGCTTATGTTGATCGACCTGAGAGGGTTGCCGAGATTCGAGTGGCCCTCACAGTTCACTCTCTCTCGAACTTGTTACACACACTGGAGGAAAGGGGGAATCGAGAGGAAGACCGGTATTAAGGTTCTTAGGGTGGTGATGATCTTCCCGAGATCTTGAACCTTACATAGGTGGTAACACGACAAGAAACAGGCGGCACACGGAGCATCCCTCGAGACTGTTTCAACACCATGGGCATATGATAGGGATTTAAGAAATCAAATCTCTTCAACAACATGGGGGTCACAAAGGAATAGAATGCGACTCTACAACAGCCACGACGGCATTTCCCGCAACACCTTTTAAACGGCAAATCCCGCGAGCATGGGGGAATCCTCTCGGAGTCGCTTCCGTGGCCCTAGCCTACCAAGACCCGCATGCTCCTTTCTTTTCCTGTGGGCTGTCGGCCTGTCGTCGGCCTGTCAGCGTGCCTTGCCACGTCTTGCCACGTCTTGCCAGCCGGGCAGCCAGCTGCAATCTCTGTTTCAACAGCCTGGCCAGCCGCAACACAACGTCGGAGGACCGAGGTCGAGGGCGAGGGTGAGAGTCTGGGGACAGGGCAGGGCAGTGAAGCCAAGGCAAGGAACCTTGATGGTCTGGAAGCAGAGAACGGAAGAAAAGAAGCCGACCCCTGACCGCCTGCTTGCTTGCTGGTTGAGGTTGGGGGTCACGGCGGAGGAGGAGGAGGAATGGCTCCCTGGTTCCCTGGCTCCTTGAAGCTCCTTGAATGCCACACAAGACGGAGGGAGCAATCAAAGACGTCTGGCATCTGCAACCGGAGGATCCTGAGGAGAAGTGAAGGTTCTTCGCAGTGATGTGGGAGGGCTGCGGCAAGAAGCCCAATTCCATGGCGGGGGATCACCATGTGGCAAAGTCTTGTACGACATACATACAGATCGGGAACTATTGGAAGATGCCGGCACAATAAGAAAGACTCGACCGTCCGCTAGGACCAGAAGGCTGTATCACGCGAGAGAATCGCGAGAGCTGATTAAAAACCTTGGAAGGCCAGATTTCTTTCTGCATGAAGTCACAGTGGCGTCTTCTGTGGGAGGGTTTCACGGACGATTTCAACATGTTCCATTGCCCTCCCCGACCTTCCTTCATGTCTCGTCCATAGCAACGTCTCGGCAAGAACGGGAAAAGCTCATGCCATTTCTCCCACCGAGACCACACCCACCACTCCCACTCTCCTCCCACTCTGCCCACCCATGAGAGGTGCCTTTGCTTCACTGGCCAGAGGGGGAAACAATAAAAAATAAAAAGCATCCAAGGGAGTGGATCCTAGTTACATCGCCACCTCCGGCTCATGCATGGCAGCGGCAAAGACTTGCCGGCCGCCCCGTCAACAGCGAACCATAACTCCGGAGAGGGCCGGGACAACAAGGGTTTAAGGTTGTATCGTTCTGGTTCCTGCGTCTCAGCCGAAATCATGGAGGCTTTTCTCGTCTCCACGCTGATGGATCCTCGAAGCAGCGGGAGAAGATTCCGGGCGGACCTAGTGTTGTTTTTGGTCGCGGAGGTGCGGAAAGATTGTTTTAGTCTTGGAGATTACTTACACTACTTTAGTTCACTTGGACTCTGGCTGACGCGATTCTCAGTTGAAGATGGATTCATAACGGCAGCCCGTCCTCCCTTCACTACGACTAGGTACTCCTTATTTTTATTATTAGTATGAATGGTGTGGTGGGTTGAGTGGTAGGATGCCAAGGTGATAAAAACGGTTCCCATTCCCCTTGCTATCGACGCTATGCTCTGTCGGGCTTAACCAGTTATTGTCCATATTACTATCTCTGCATCTTCTGTAATAATGGCCCACGGTGCCCTTGACGATGGAACAGGACCTCTTCCACACCTTCTGCTGTTTCTCGAGAACAACACACCACCACCAGCTCGCTTTCGCTATGCGAGAACATAGTAATATCCACCCAGCTGGGACTGACACTGAGACGGGTTTAGACCCTCCTGTTCCCCTGAATCCCCCACGTAAGATGTAGAGAGTCCTGTTCGTATTCAGTCGTATCCAACGAATGAAAACCTCGCTGGTCCCCCCTTCGATCCGGCTGCTCCCCGTGATCCTCCTCGCTACCGCCGCTCATTTGCCTTCTGTCGCTCCTTTACCCATCTTACCCATCCGCTCTTTTTATTACCCGGTTCCCACGTGTTTTTTGTCTTGATGGTTCCCCGAGAGAAGAGGTGTTAAGGAACATATCAACAAAATGAAGGTCCAGACGGCATTGTCGCTCGTTTTTGCACTCGTTACCCATGCCGCTGGGCAACAGCCCGACTGCCGCTGTGTAAGTGGTTTTTTAGTTTCCTGTGGCGTTGTCCGAAACTGTCTCAGGTGTTGCTCTGGGCCATACTGTCCCGGCCAAGCGGATGCAGGCTGGCTGCGTGGGCTCGAGGGCTACTACCACCGTCTAGACGGACAAACCAGCAGACAGCATTCATACATCCTTCTCTGTAACCTGCAGTTGCTTGCAGATGCATCCTGCATTCCCCTCATCACGTCTTCTATCCCTTCCCATTCCCAAGACACTACATTCCCCTTACACCGCAAGACATGCCGGAGGAGGATTCCCCGGTCCCAAGAGCCCAGGCCCCCACTAACATGGTCTCCAGATCCCCGGACAGCGGTGCTGGCCAAGCCGCTGCGAGTGGTTCAAGTTCAAGAAAGAGCTCGGCGGCAATGGCAAGCTGATTGAGACGTCGCCCATTGCCGAGTCGTGCTACGATGGCCCCAAGAAGGACCTGGACAAGTGCGCCTTCGTGACCCAGATGTGGTCCGACCAGGACTTCCAGACCAGCAACCCCATCGGCCGCCCCTATCCCTACAACATCACCTGCGCCCCGGTCGACTACGCCAACGGCGCCACGCCCACCACCTGCAGCCTGGGCCAGCTGCCTCCTCTGGCCGTCAACGCCACCAGCCGCGAGGACATCGCCGCCACGTTGGCTTTCGTGCAGAAGCACAACATCCGCCTCGTCGTCACGGGCACCGGCCACGACCTGCTGGGCCGCTCCGACGGCTATGGTGGTCTTGAGCTTTGGCTGCGGCACTTCCGCAACTCCATCACCTTCCAGGAGACCTTTGAGTCGGAGACGGGCTGCACCGCCTCCAACTGGACCGGCAGCGCCATCAAGATCGACGGCAACTACCAGTGGCGCGACGTCTACAAGGTCGCCCGGGACAACAATGTCATCACCGTCGGCGGCGGCGCTCTGTCTCCCGGCGCTATCGGCGGCTGGCCCTCGGGCGGCGGCCACGGCCCGGCCACGCGCAACTTTGGCTTCGGCGCCGACCAGATCCTCGAGATCGAGGTGATGCTGGCCAACGGCACCATCGTGCGCGCCAACCATTGCCAGAACACCGACCTCTTCCGCGCCATGCGCGGCGGCGGCCCCGGCTACGGCATCGCCCTGAGCAACACCATCAAGGCGCACCCCAACGTCGACTCGGTCATCGTGCACAAGCTCGCCGTCGCGCCCTACGTGCACACCCCCGAGAACCCTGACCTGCTCGATGCCGTTACCACTCTCCTCCAGCAGATGCCCGACCTCAGCGACGGCGGCTTCGCTGGCTACGGCTACTGGTTCCGCGAGTTCCCGCGCGGCTTCATCGGCGACATCCCCTCGGGCTACGCGCACGGCTTCTGGGCCATCAACAAGACCCGCGAGGAGGCCGAGACGGTCATGAACGCGACCCTCGCGCTGCTCGCCCCCTTCCAGGACCGCCTGCTCGTCGTTTCCTCCTGGGCCGAGTACTCTGACTACTGGAGCTTCTACTACAACGAGTCCGGCCTGTACGACCCGACGGGCGACACCTCGATCCTGACTTCGCGTCTGATCGACCCTGAGGCCGTCTCGGACCGCCAGCGCGTGCGCGACGCCGTCCAGGTCATCTCGGGCGAGCCCGGCGTGTTCACGTCCAACGTCATCCTGCTCGTGTCGGGCGGCAAGGTGTTTGAGGACGCGGCCGACCCGACTTCGGGCCTGCACCCTGCCTGGCGCCGCTCGCACTTTGCCATCATCACGGGCCAGAACATCCCCAAGGTGGCGACCAACGAGCAGCGCCAGTTCGTCAACGACCAGGTCACCTACATTCGCGGCGAGGCGCTGAAGGCGCTGGCCCCCAACACCGGCGGCTACATGAACGAGGGTGATCGTCATGACCCGGATTACATCAACTCGTTCTATGGCAGCAACTACCCCGACCATCTGGCGGCCAAGAACAAGTATGATCCGGACCATGTCTTCTACTGCCCGACTTGCGTCGGGGCGGAGAACTGGATCGAGAGGCCGGATGGCCCCCTGTGCCGGAAGCTGGAGTAAGCTTCTGTCCAGTCTCGGCAGCCCCCCTGAGTCATCTTGATGAGACCCTAGAGTCCGATGGTTTGGGTTGGGGTATTGGGGAGCTAGGGGATTGCCTGCCGCCGGGGAGTGACACAGTTGATTTCGGGCTGTTTTGCTACTGTGGTGGCTTACAATCGTTAGTTCTGTAGTAATAATAATTAAGTCACTCATTTGGTCCCTGGTGTAATAGTATCGACCCATGGTGATGCGGTCCGATGAATGTTTTGTTTCTTTTTTCATATCTTTTCGTCAAGCTGCCGATGCTCCGCTCTGCCTATCTTCTCTATCGCAAAGGTTGTCCTCAGCGGCAGTCATAGCCGATAGTCACTTTGGTACTTTGCAAGTGATGGAGCATGGCATGGCATGCAGGTGGGTGGTGTGATTTTGCAGTCTCCCCCACACTTTCACTTTCATTACCTTTCCCATGCCCAAGGACCAGGGGGTCGGGACCGGCATATAGTCAAAACCGGCCCCATTTTCCGGCCCCTGCCGCCCGTCCTCGGCCTTTCGTGAGTTAACTAGCCTTTCCCTCCTCCGTGGTTAGTGAGCTCCTTAGCTCCTTAGCAACGCTTACCTCATCCGCGCCCTTGACCTGACCCGGGGACCCCCCGGAACCCCCCGGACCCGACACGCCAACCCGCATCCGCCCATCGCCGGCGTCTTTCGCGTATCTCTTGGGGGATTTGGGGGGATCTGGACTGATGAAGCCAAGTCCTCCCTGCCTGCAGCTTGCAACACCAACCCCGAAGTGTCCATCGTAGCCGAGTCCGAACAAGGGAAAAGAGAGACAGAGGAAAAAGAAACAACAAAAAGCCCAGTCCATCCCAGCTCAACCTGGAACCCAGCCCAGGGCAAAAGGCAAACCGTTCGACAACGCCGCCGCCACCACGAGGTCTCTTTGCCGCGCCTTGCCGCCACAAAACGTGTTTTCTGGGATTTTTGGAGGAAGTCCTTGAGCGTTCCCTGAAAAGGCAAAGATTAACGCCTGCGGAGAAAATTAACGCTGGGAGAGAGATTCGGCAGCAGAACGCGGCAGTTCCCATCAGCCAGGCAAGCTGATCCCTACCCCGGCGGGCAAACCCACGAATCCTCTCTGTGGCATCTGTGGCACTGGCTCCGATAGACGGCGCGCGCGCCACAACACCAGGCACAGGCACATCGACAACCATATCATCAAACACAAGGACCTCACTTCCGATAGTCCTTAATAACCTATACTCATAGATACCAGGTCCCAGACAATACTACGGCAGTCGCCGGATCGTCAACCATGTCCTCACCCTCTCCAACAACCTCCAACTCCAGAGGAGAAACCTCCTCCCTCTGGCTCCTCCCACCCCCTCAACACCCCCTGCACTCCGTCCTCACCGAACTCATCCACTCCTCCCTCCCTGCCCTCTTCCCCGACCACGCCGCCTCGCGCACCGCCCAACCGCCCGTCGCGCCTCACTTCTTCCCCGCGCACGTCACCCTCACCAGTGAGATTCCTGTGTCGGCATATTCTGAGCATCCGGGTGGTGCGCAGGCTTGGTTGGAGGAGGTGTTCGCTCGTCTTCGTCGTTTGGTCGAGAAGAGGGAGGAGAGAAAGGAGATGGTGCGGGTGCGGTTCGGCAAAGTAGACGGGCAGGATCATTTCTTCCGGCGGTGTTTTATCAGGGTTGGTTTTGGTGCTGGGGTTGGGAAGTTGGCGGGGATGGCGAGGGCGGGTGCGGTGATTGGGGAGGAGGTGACGGTTGGGGAGGATGGGGAGGTGAGGTTCGGGGAGGAGACGGAGAGATGGTATGTTCTATATGACTTTGATGCCACACCCTATACATTCTATCTCATATTGCCTGTTCCGTTACGAGGACGTTTCACGGTTGAGATGAAGTGTGCTTGCTGACCAAGGTCTGGTAACTATGTTGTCCACAGGTTGAGCTGGTGGCAGCAGGCTTATGGGCCGCATTTGAGTCTCATGTAGTAAGTTGTCAACACTCAACTATGATAATTGTCTTGGAACGGGCAGCTAACGTCCAATTACAGCGGCGACCAGCCTGTTCCCGAGGACATCCTGAACGAGGTGGCCAAAGTGGTCCGTAAGGCTGGCGTCAAGCTCCCTGGCTATGACGACGACTCCGCGGACCAAAAAGACAACCAGGAGCACTGGCACGGTTGGGAGGGCGGCGTTATCTGGCTGGTGCCGACTTACAAGCCCATCTCGGAGTGGAGCACGCCCATCGCCACCTTGGACTTGGGTTCGCAGGTGAAGGAGGAGAGGGAGCCATGAACTTCAGTCATAGGCAGTCTGGACAGCTCAATGAAGGAATCAATTGTCATTGAACCTCTTCCACCTCACCGTCCCTATCACCAGAACTATTATTGGTATCTTCCACCACCACCACCACCACCGTCGCTGTCTGCTCACCCATCATTTCCTTCTTCCCCGCCGCCGTCTTCCGTCTCGGAATCCCCTGATTCAACCTCATAAACTCCATCTTCTTAACCATCTCCGCTTCGGTCCCGCGCCACGTCCGTCCCTTCAGATGCCTGACGCACAACTTTTTCCCTTCGTCCGGGTAGTACAACCAACAAGCCCAGCGGCGCCAGTGGCCGTCCTTCATCTCGGTGCGGGCACGATGGCCAACCGTGTCCTCAATGAAGGCGCCGCGGGGTAGCGACGCGCGCCCGGGGAACACACGCGCCAGGTAGTGCGCCGTCGAGGCGAGGTGGGGTTTGTCGTGCCAGAAGAAGAGCGGGGTGAGGGGAATTTTGGTGGGAGTCGTTGGAGTTGTCGTATCCGTGGCGGAAACCTCGCGCACGCTAAAGGTTTGCTTGTGCAGGTTCGTCAGGGCCCGCAGCGCCGTGTAGCGCATGACGTGGTCGGACCGGGCGTACTCGACCATGCGCACCGAGGGGAAGCAGACGTATTTGATGGGCACGCGGACGGCGTGGTCGTGATCGTCGTTGTCATTGTCGTTGCTGCCGCTGTCTTCGTCGTCGGTGCCAGTTCCTCCTCCTCCCCCTCCTCCAGAATGCTGCTGCATCAACGTCAAAAGCGGGCCCAGTGGGATGTCAGCAATCAGCGCCCAGTCGTGTTGCTGGATCCAGACGTAAGGCGTCTCGGTCAGGCGCAGGGCCGAGCGCACGGCCAGGCCGAAACCCAAGCGTTGCGCGGGCTCGATGAAGGTCACCCGGCGATCCGAGGTGCGGGTGATGGCCAGCGGGACGGTGTTTCCCTGAGGGAGACTGGCGACGCAGCCGAACTCAGCCTCGGCGGTGTCCGAGACGAGGTCGACGTTCTCGACGTCCGAGCCGGCATAGACGTCGAGGATGAGACGTTTCGCGCGCGCCTTGTACTCGGAGTAGCAGCGGGCAGCCTCGGCGGTGACCTGGCCTTTCTTGAGGCGGTTTTGAGTGCTGACGTGGTCGTAGGTGTCGAGGACGAGAATGACGCGGCAGCGCGTCAGGGCTGGACAGTGGGTGCGGAAGGCGGCGATGATTTGTTCGAGCAGCTCGGTGGACGGGGCGGAGGGGGTGGGGGAGGTGGTGATGATGAGGGTTAACCGGTCGTCGCCATGGTTTGTGTCTGGTTTGGCTGTCCCGACATTTATATCATCTAGTTGAGTGTTGGCCTGGACATGGTCATCGACATGAGGGTCGGCACTGTCGGCACTGTCGGCGGTCATGTCGCCGGCGCCAGCGAGGGGTTGCCGCACCGGACCCTCATGCAAAGCCCCATACCACTGAAGAGAGTGAAAGTGAGTGTGGTGGTTGAGACGCAGCGAGTGAGGACTCTCAAGCGAGGGTGGTGAAGAATGAAAGAGTCAAAGTTGATGAAGATGATGAGGATGGTGGGGTGCATGAAGCTATCAGTGGGGTCTGACAGTGGCTGAACGTGTTTTTGACTCATTTTGGCACTGTTCGTTTGCTTGGAGCCTCAACGACTTCACTTGTCACCTCCTCAAAGATGTCAACATTCTCAGGGGTAACATCATCAAGAGAGACAATTCCCCAACGCCAAACGCCAGATTTAAATTTCAAAATGCCTAACATCTATATCCAAATCCCAAAATCGATCCAAATCAAAATATATATTTCATGTCCAACTAATGTCCCAAAATGTTCATGACCAGACATTCACCTCTACCCCATCTCAACCCTCACCTAGTCGCTCCAGTAGCTCTCACTATCACTGTCTTCCGACCTGTTTGACCTGTCCTCAACGAACCAAACGTCCCTCATTGTCGTCAAAGCATTCACACACCTCCACACCAACCACATGCCCACCATGGCGATTCCATATGCCAGCGTCGGTCCCGCCGTTGCTCCCGCCGCCACCAGGCCGAGCAGTCCGTTGAACATGCCGAGCGTGATGATAACCCGCCCGTTCCAGAGGTGCAAGTGCGTCCACACTGTCCTGCGTCGGAGAGTGCGGAATCGAAGGTGATGGATGATGCCGAGCAGCGGTTGAAAGACCACCAACCCGATGAGGGCGGCGAAGCCGAGGGTGAGGTGGATGCGCATGACGGAGTTTTTAGTCTGTTGGTTTTTCATGTCAGCGTTCACTCCGTCTTCACATCCGAACTAATATCACCAAACCAACAGACCTGTACAAATCAACAGACACTAAACAGGTGAGCAACAAGAACAAGAAGCAGAGAAGAGTAAGAAAAAGAAGACATACCACATCTACCCCCGCCTCCCTCCTCCCCACCAACACCATCCCAATCCCCAATCCTCCCGCCGCTGCCAACATAGCCCACCCGAGCATCTGAACAACAACGTGCGTCCACAACTTCCCCCGCTGCCCCGGCAGCAGCCTCACAACCACCGCTCCAGCAGGGAACAGGACCGCCATGGCCACGCACGCCAGCGCTCCGTGGATGGTCCTCCACCGCTTCATCTTGCGCAGTATTTCCGTCTCAGGAGGGAGGCGCGGACCACCTCCACGACCACCACCACCACTGGTTGAGCCGCCGCCGCCGCCGGGTCGGTTAGGGTTGGCTGGGTCGAAGGGGCCGGCTGCGGCTGCGGCGGCGGAGGGGGAGGTGGACCGGAGTTCGAGTTTGATGGGCTGGTTGGGGTCCGACGCTCCAGCGCTGTTGGGAGGTGGAGGAGGAGTTGAGTTCTCAGGACTAGGGGCGACGTTGGTGGTAGTGGTGGGAGTAGTGGTGGAAGCAGAGATGGAAACAGTGCCCTGGTCTTGATGAGGAGCATTAATGGCGTTGACGGGAACGGGGACGACGTCATCCGCAGACGAAGTGGCAGGTGAAAACGCCGAGACAGGCGTATATGCCCACTCCCTGTTGGTGGTCGTCGTGCTGGGCTGGCCGGAGGGGTTGTGTGGACGGCCTGGTAAGAGTGAGGTATTATTAGCTGTTGTTCCTTTTAAGAACCAGGTCTTTAATATTATTCCTCTTTCCGTTCTGTCCATCTGCTTCAACCTGCTCGTCGTTCTCTATCCTAGGGACCGGGTAAACATGACTTACAGAGAACGGCCGAAGACAAGACGGACAAAGCCACCGAAGTGACACAAGACATCTTCATTGCGATGCTCTTGAAGTCTGGTAGTAAGTAGTTGATGGTTGGGATAGCTAATTTGTGTGGTTGCTTGTTCGTATTTGGTGTGTGATGATCTCTGGTGACGTCTTGATGATGATATCAATCGCTCTTATGATGATACCTTGAGGAGGAATTGAGATCTTTGTCGAATGCGTTCACCACCGAATTGATGGCATGTGGGAAAACAGCTGGTATTTAAGTACTTCGTGTCGTTGTAGTGTGAATCATCTAGTACTCGCACACGCAGTATGAGTCTTAATTACAACAGCGCCCGGACGGATGCTGCTTTCCGTGATATGCGTCATCGTCCCAACTAACAGTCGTGAGAGTGGAGGTTGGCTCTCCAAACCTCTGTGATTTCATCCACGGTTGATAGATGGATCGAGAAGCCGACGATTGAGCTTCACCATTATCTTGCTGGTAATAGGTATTATTATCATCATTCTTCCACAGTAGTCCCGGAGCCAACCGTCCCCAGCAAAGCTCACCACCACAGCCCTCCCTTCTCACCCAACGTCACCCCTCAAGCCTCGCCCTCTCCCCCTCCGCTTTCAACCTTGGCCACAAACTGCCACGGCTTCAAACTCTCCGGCACCAGCGTCCCAAACCCACCAGCCCTGGCCGGGTTCGGCGGTACCCCAAGCAGACGCGACAACTCCTGGGCATTCTCCCAGTCACGGTTCGGCAGGTTCGTGAGCAACCCCTGAGCAAGCCAGAGAGGATGGGTGCAAAGCTGCAGGACTCTCAAAATGTTCTGTCTCAGCCGCGGCAACCAAGCGTTGGTCAGCCATGTCCAAGCAATACTACCGGTGGGCGAGACAAGAGACGGTATATAATAGCGTGACAGAAACTCACCTCAACAACATACGCGATCGTCTCCCGCGAACACGGCAACGAAGAAAGCACCTCCATCGGCACCACGCCACCGCTTCGCGCGCGCGCCACAGCCGCTGCCGCAAACCCTTCGATGGCGGAGCAGGCTTTCATCAAGCCCTGCAGTTGCACGTCGCTCTCACTCTGCATCTGCGCCACCTGCCGCCGGAAGGTCGCCAGCAGCTGCACATCGCCGGCTGCTTCTGGGTCGGACGGACGCTCCAGGACGTGTAGAAGGAGGGTAAGGGCTGCGGAGAGGGGGTAGCGGAGGTGTCTCCTATTGTTTATCGAGGACAACCACGAGTTAGCCCCTGAAGAATCCAGGAATCGACACGGTGGACGAGGGTAAAAGAACGGAGGACGTACCAGAAATGAGCAAACTGCTCAATCGGCGAGTCGCGGAGCAGCCGCAAGGTAAGCTGTGCCGCCGCTCTGTTCTTCCTTCGACAAACCTCCGCCACGGCCCGGGTCATATCCAACTCCGGCAGCAGCGGGGACGCATACACGGTATTAGTGTTTCCAACGAGAACCGAACCCCCAGTAGCAGGAGGAGTAACAGTACACCTCCTCGCCGCCCAATGCACCATGCCGCTCAACCCGTAAAACACCAAATGCAGCACCACGCAATGCATCTCCAGCGGCTCTGGGGACGCAGTGGACACAACCAGCCCCGAACCCGGCACCTCTACTATCCTGCCACTCACCGGCCTCAAACCCTCGGGGATCTTCCTCCTCCACTCCTCCATCATCCTCTCCAGCTCCAACACATCTTTCAACACCGCCTCCTCCCTCCCCTTTTTATCCCCAGAAGAAGCAGCAAGTGCCTTCGGCGAATACAGCCTCCTCCTGACCTCGGCATGAATCTCCGCCAACTCCGCCCTCCACCTAAACACGCTCGCCCACCCTCTTTCAACCGCCGTCTCGTCCGGGTTCTGTCTCCTCGGCTGCTCCTGTCCCCCAGCAGCCAGCACCCCGTCCGTGTCCGGATGCAATGCCGGCAACGCAACCTCCTCCTCGTCCCCGACAAGGCTCGAAATAAGCGAGGGCGCCAGCCCGCTGCTCAGCGCCAGCTCCGCGTCCAGCACGGCGACCGCCCAGATGGCGCGGCGAGCGTCTTCGGCTTCGACTTTGGCGTTGCTGTCACTACTACTACTGTTGCTGCCGCTGCCGCTGCTGGTGGTAGTAGTGGCGATGGCGATGGCAACCTGCGCGATGCGGCCTGCAGCGGAGAGGAGGGAGAGTGCAGCGCGGGCGTCGGCCGAGCCGCCGAGGAGGAATTGGGACATCCAGAGGAGGGATTGGACGGTTTCGGTGAGGAGGGAGAGCGGGGAGGTGAAGAAGGGGTCGTCCTTTTCTTGTCGGTGGGGGGTTGTTGTTCTAGTGGTTGTGTTGTTGGTGGTGGTGGCGGCGGTGGTGCCTGGTCCGGTGGTAATCTGAGTAGAACTCGAAGCGGTCGCCTTCACTGGCGCCAGGAGGAGTTGTGGAAGGTAGGCGTAGGCGTTATTGAAGTGTGACCACGCGAACAGAGCGAGCGCGCAGAATGATCGGTTGGCGGTCCGGGCGTGCAGAGCGAGGGCGATGCCTGAGTTGACCCATGCCCAGCGAGCAGGGTGGGCGAAAGAAGAGGGAGTGATGATGGTTGTTGGTGGTGTTGTTTGTGTTGATGCTGATCCCGACTCTCCTCCTATGATCCCTCCGGGCTGACCTGCTTCTGAAGAGGTTGCGGCAGCTCCTGGTGATGCTGCGCTTCCCGGTGTTGATGTCAGGGGAGGACCTCCTGTCACAAAGCGATACGGACCTTGGCCGACGGCGGCAACCACACGGCGTATGCGCATACGGAACCGGCGGATAGATCCACACACGGGCAGCTCAGCGTGGAGGTGATCGAATGAGTGGGCAAGCAGAGCTAGCTCAGAGCCGTGAGGAGGTATAATGGCGGGTGGTTGGTTCAGCGTGGGTATGGTACCTCCGGAAGAAGGCCCAAGTCCAAAACCGTCGGCGTTGGAGCCGGGGATGAAGCCATCGCCACTGGTCAAAGAGGGTGCTGAGGCTGAAGGCTGGCTTGGTGTTGTCGTTGCAACAGAGGAGCCGGCAACGGTGGTGGTGGGAGTAGCAGCGTTTACGGCCACCGGAGCAAAGGTTGACAGATGAAAAGGATGTCCTACTCCTGGATCCGGGATCGAGACCGGCGGTGGGCTGGCTGAACTGCCGCTGTTCTGAAGAGAGGCCTCGAGCTCTCGAAGGCGGTTCTCCAAGGCAATCATACGTTGTTTACTAGGGGCATGTTAGCCCAATACACGTCTTTTGATGTCCAAATATCTTTGATAATACCTTCTGCCTGGGCCCCGACGTTTCACAAAGGCTGGATACACACACTCCCTTGGGATGCCCGAGGCGGTTGGGGTCTCGCATTGGGAGCATTTAGGCCGCTTGCCATCGCAGGCGCGTTTCCGTGTACGACATGTTATGCAAGACTTGAGAAGCAGTGAGCCAGGAGTGAATATCAATTACTCCATGACAAATGGTACGAGGAGTGGTACCGGAGTATTGAGTTGCCGCTTGTGCCGGCCGGTGGTGCCCTGCGGAGTCGAAGAACCCGGGTCCCCGATTTGCTCATCGGGGCCTGGGGGCTCGGGCGGAGCTCGGGGTTGGTTTGACTCCATCAAAGACAGGTTCGACCACTTGGTTCCGTGTCCGCGAGGACTAAGCAGGAACAGGCGGAGGATCGAGGCGGCGAAACGGTGAGATGAGAGCCCGGACGCGCAACGAGATTAGAAATCAGGGTTGACGCCAGACACCGAGTACGATGATCTATCCAGAGCTAAACTATCCCATTCGCCCCGGAAAGGCGTATAACTGACGTGCGCTGGCTTTGGTGTTGAGCAATAGGTTAGTCCATAGGGGTCAAGACGGACTTATGCGGAGGCTTTTCCAACAGTTGACTGCGCGTGGATGAGGCTCGGAAATAAATTGAGGCCGGCGGCGCTTCCTGATGACCTAAGCGAGGTGGGCCAAGTATCACGTCACGTCCCCAAAAAGGAAATAAAGAGCATCCGCTCATCCACACTCCGACGGTCTATAAGTGAGGAGACGAGAGGACCCCTCTTCGTAGACCTGGCCAGGAGATCCCGTACAACCCCAGTATCACATCTCCATAGGTTCTGATTCAAGCCAAACATATCAACATGACCGTCGTCGCTGTCGCCGGAGGCACCGGAAAGGTTGGCCGTGCCATCGTCGACGCCCTCAATGCTCAGGGGAAGCACACCGTCCTGGTCCTGGCCCGAGAGGTGCGTCTCCTCTGAAATGCAAATGACTGTCAAACAGGTTGCTGACACCATTCACCAGACATCCGAGGCCAAGGAAAAGGAGATCGGCGCCCGCATCCTCGCCGCCCCCTATGGCGACGTCGACGCCCTGACTTCGCTTCTCGAGGCCAACAAGATCGAAGTCATCGTTTCAGCCATCGACCTCTCCAAGGGCCCTGATCCCGAGCTCAATCTTATTAAGGCAGCTGACAAGTCCACCGTCACTCGCCGCTACGTCGTCAGCAACTGGGCCATCAAGTACAACGAGGAGTGAGTCTTGCCTCCCTTTTTTTTTTTTCCCTCCCTGACCGAATCGCACTCCAAAGACGGACTACTACTGACACCGACAAGAATCGCCGACATCTTCCCCGTCTCCAAGGTCAAGCTGGCTACCCTGAAGGTTGTCGAGGGAACCTCACTCGAGTGGACCGAGGTCATCAACGGCTTCTTCATCGACTACCTGGTCGCCCCCAAGGTGCCGTCCTACCAGCCCCCAATGGCCGTCATCGTCGACATTCCCAACAACGTCGCCGCCATCCCCGGCTCGGGCGACGTGCCCGTCGCCTTCACGCACACCTGGGACATTGCCAAGTTCGTCGCGGCGCTGGTGGACTCGCCCAAGAAGTGTAAGTATCTTTCTCAGTGGCCGTTTTTCAAACATCCGTTGACATTAAGTTTCACAGGGGAGCGCGAATCATACGTCATCGGCAGCCGCGTCACTCTCAAAGAGCTAGTCCAGCTCGCCGAGGAGGCCAAGGGCGTGAAATTCACCGTCACTCACGACGACCTCGACACACTCCGCGACGGCCGCATCACGGAGCTGCCCGGCCATGTGGCCTTCTACCCCTTCATGCCCAAGCCGGTGCTGCAGCGCTTCTTTGCCTCGTTTGGCATCTTGATGGACAAGGGCGTGTTTGACCTCCGGCCGGAGCGCACGCTCAATGACGAGTTTCCGGATATCAAGGCGAGGGGGGTGAAGGAGTTGTTTTTGGAGGCCTGGAAGGAGTGATGGGAGTAAACACTCGGAATCAAGGAACGGAATGCGGCAGGTCATGCATTATGAGATATCACGCGGCATCAGTTCTGTTATTAATGATTCATGACTCTACTTATCACACTCGGTTCCAAAACTGCTTGTTAACTTGACGCGAGATTGTGGTTCCCTAACCTCTTAGCTTCATACCCAGGGCTGTGAGCTCAATCATCCTCACCTGTCCAGTCGCCGAACCGATCGACCAAGCTCTTGATCCCCTTGACCAGCCTGGCCCAGTTATTAGCGTTTTCACTCTTGCTCCAACTTGTCAGTATTAGGTACTTACTGTTCACGGAGATCCTTGTTCTCGGGAAACAAGGCAGAGAGATGTGCGTCGAACTTCCTGTTAGATGTCAGCTGCCGCCGCCGACCCAACTCGATTCATTACCGGCCATCCACTCACACTTTGTACAGATCCAGCCGGGCGCCGTAATCCTCAACCGGCTCCGACTTGGGCACCAACTTGTGGTACTCATCCAGATACTCTTGGCCAAGCCCGCTGCCCTCCAACCTCCACTGCGCAAGCTCATCTGATTGTGTGCGTGGTTCCGGCCCTCGTCAGCAAAACTCACACTTTCTCACACCTCTTCCGTTGTGTGAATGGATGAAAACTTACATTCATTATGCGCCCACAAACACGCGGCATCCAGCACCACGCTCTCCCCGGTCTTCTCCTCCCTCGCGACACTGCCCGCCCACAAATCGCCGTGTACCAGCGCCGGCGTGACCGTCCTCCCTTTACTCTCCAGCGGCTTGAGCAGCCGCGGGATCACCGCGCCGAACAGGTACGGACCCAGGTCGTCCAGCTGCTCGCCTGTGCCGTCCTCGTCGTGCTCGCCGTCCCGCGCCAGCCGCTCCTCGCGCAGCGCGCGCCGCAGGTGCCACGAGAAGAAAGCCTCCCACCCGTCCCGGCGGCCAGTGAAGTTGGCCAGCGGGCCCGGGTAGGTCTCGTACTCGAACCCGAAACCCTCTTTCGCGGCCTCGTCCAGCACCCCGCTGCTCTGCGTGTGCAGGCGCGCGACCTTGGCGGCGAAGTCGACCGGGTCGGGCTTCGCCAACCCCTTACCATCCTCGGTGGTGTTGATAACATCATTGGCCAGGGCCACAAACTCGGAGAGATAAAACTGCGTGTCATCCAGATCCTCGGTCGACTCGTACGTTCCCCAGGCGACCGGCCTGGGCACGAACCCAGGCACAACGGCGTTGATCGCCGCCGCCGACTCGTGCTGGGAGCGCATCATGTAGTAGGCCTTGTCGCCGCCTTTGGGGACGACGTTGATGAGGTAGGATTGCCGGGTGGTGTTGTCCGAGAGGAGCACGTCGATGCGCCCCGTTTGCCACCACGGGTTGGTGCTGAGGAGGACGGTGGAGAGGACGGTGCTACCTTCGGGGAGGGCTGGGAGAGATGTTAGTGAGGAGGGTGGAGGAGGTTGGCTGGGACGGACCGTTGAGGACGGCCGGGTCGACTTTGTTTTCCGGGTTGCCAAGGGAAAACTCGTCGACCGCGAACTTGCGGGGTGGTGCTCCCAGGGTCGGAGGCATCTTGGGTGATGGTCGTGTTTGTTCTTTTCGGGTGGTCTTTGGAAAGTGAGACTTGATGTTCAAGTGAACTTGACTGAAGATCAATGCCTGGGCCCCGCGTCTCTATTTATCAAATGTGAGAGTTAACAAGGCAATGCGGTTGACATCAATAGTGGCCCTAGTTGGGACTAGTTGATGTAGGTGAGCTCACAGGGGTGACGAAGTCAGCTGGCTGAGGCGTATAATTAAGCTGAGCGTTTGCTGGTTCACCGCCACGCCCCCAACAGTCCCCTTGATGTCATCTCTCCTTGGCTCAACAATGGACATGGTCAAATCTGATCATCATTGGAAGTTTAATTACCTTGTTGAAGGAAAGCCCGTTTGAAGGAGCGAAGATGGCGGCCGAGATACTGCCTTTCGAGTCTCAATGTGTCGATTCGCCCACGTCAGCAACAGCCCGTGTTTACCATCTCCCCTCCGCCTGTCTTCTTCTGGGTCCAGCACGACATGTCGTCACCGTGGTACCACCCGGATCGCGGCTTCAAATTCAGGGGCGATACACGCCAAAGAACACCGGCGAGGTGTTCGTTGGCAAGTTTTCAGTCGAACTATCTTGAGCCCGGCACGCTTTGATTCTCCGTGTATCCCAGTATTTGATTTGGAAGGCAGAAGATTCAGGCCTTTTGAGCATGCTCTGTGATGAGAATGATTATTACAAGGGAAATATAATCTTCCTTTGGTGCTGACCTAAAGCAATGGTTAATTCGTATTCATAATAGAGGCTGCCCCTGCCCACGTGGAGTCCGTAACCTTCGCCGGCTCCCAGACCGACGTTATCTGGTGTTGGGACACCTCCCCCTGGCCACTCCGCGTGGCCCCTCGGTTTTGCCGGTTTGGCAAGATCCAGATACGGGAGGTGTCTTTGTTTCGCTGGGTGATTTGCGGACAAAGCTTCCGGAGCTCGACAACTTCAAGTACAAGCGGTCTACGTGGTTCGCGCTGCACCACGTTCCTGCTTAGATAATCACTCGGATTGAAGTGCCAGAAGACTCCCAGGATGATGTGTGGGGATGAAAGGGGGTTCGGAGCCGGTGGCGCGGCTCAATAAGTAAGATGCTCAACGACGGTGATGGCACCCGAGGATGGGGCCAAGGCACATCGACTCATGGAAGGGGCAGGGAAGGATCGTTTCCATCCAGGACCACATGTTTGGAGTGATGAGGAGGGAGGATGGGATGTGGTACACGTAGGGCAACAGAGGGAAACACGCATGTGTTCATCGGTGGAAGTCGCGGCAGGACGGAGCCTTGGGGGAAGTGTAGAAGTGTCTTGACGCCTGGGCACTTCCTTCCTATCTCTTTGGGTCAGAAAATGACTTGAACAACCTAACGTGGACGAGGAACACCAGGCGGACCCGCTGTTAGTACAGGTTTGAGTTTTCTATGTAAAATTTGGTCCTGGCGACTACCGCTCTTAACTGCACCTTTGGCGTGGTTGCCATGTTCTGGGAGGATGCCTCCAAGTTTGCGAACCTGGGCCGACACGACATGAATGATGGAAGGCCACCCAACACATAATTTGGCTGTTGCCAGGAATAGGCACCGTCTTCCCCTGACTCACGCCGGTCTTTGATTCAAGACCCCCACGGCTCTCGACTTGCCCCTAAGACTTCAGCCCCCAAACTCAACCCAGTCAGTCAAAAGCAGATGGCAAATTTACAAATACAAGATCTGATCATCCTCGGACAAAACCCGTAGATTCATCCATGAAACTACCTAGGTATTAACTTGGAACACGAGGTATACATCGGGAGATACCAGATGGTGTGCACAGCAACAACGGATGACCCTCTCCCCGTGCATGACCCCCTCCCCCTCCAAAGACGGGAGTCTGCAACCCATGGCCGAGCTTGAATGTGCAGGGCGTTGGTAGTCTGGTTGGCGGGGATGGGAAGGAGAGACATGTGGTGAGGGCGCCCCCTTTCCTGCCTCCCAATTCATCCCGCCATACGATAATAGGTAACCACGTTTGGATTGATGCACAACTTCCCACCCTCACTTCTCCACCCAATGAACTTGGCTATTCCGTTGCTCGCGTGCACCAAATCATGCCAGGTGCGTTGCCAATATTAGTACATCCATGGCTTAATCATACGAAGTATTACCTTGGGTAACCTCCGGGCCGCAAGGGTGAAAAGGCCGAGTTGACACACAACTCATGAACAGCGAAAGCGAAATTACACTTCGTGTTGCTGAGCTGGAACGGAATCGAACGTGTAGCATTCGAGGTATCACTAATGCTTTAGAAACCATCCATCATCCAAGAATTTCAACAAGACTCGTCCAGAGTTAAAGAAACTTGTGGACGACCGAGTCCTTGAAAGCAGTGTCGTTAAGTTGAACGCTAACTACGTTCCCAAGGAACAACTCGCAAATCACATAAATATGGGATCCTGTCATCGCTTGGAGTATTATTTGTGTCCAACCATTTGAGTAAATAAACTCCTCGAAAATAGTTGCTCGGCTACCGTACCCGTGCTCTAATCAGTCCGTCCCCTCCAACCTCTCCCATTTTTACCCTCACTCCGGATTGTCAAGCCACGTTCGCATCTTGTTGAGCGCGTACATATCATGCTTCGCCTCTGAGGTGTAAAATAACTCCTCATACCACCCCGGCGATCCCAGCGACTGCAGCCCACTCCCGTACGGCGCGCAGGACCCAAAGTCAATGAGAACTGCCAGCTCATCCCTGATCATGATGTTATCCGGGTTGATATCGTTGTGGGCCAGTTCCAGCTGGTGAAGGTACGCGATGGCAGACTCGAGGGCTTCCATGAACTTGGCCTTGTTGAGCTGCGCAAACTCGGGCTCGTTAACGTACTGCGTCAGGGTCATGTCCAACCTTTCGAGGACGAGGCCGGTGATGCGGCCGCGGTGGACGCGACAGCCGTGGTAGTGGATGATATGCGGGTGGGGAGTCTTGGAGATTTTTTCCATGATGAGCGTCTCGTCGAGGATAGACTTGGGGGCGAAGTCGGTGCCCTTGAAGCTTTCGTATGAAACGAGGCCAGGTCTCTTGATGTAGGCGGAGACGTCGTCCAGCTCGGGAGGGGCGATGGTAAGAGTCACATTCTGGGGGATCAAGGGTAAATTTCTGAGTCTGGAACTTGTTGCAGGGCATCTTGGTATTCTTGGAGGGTGATGTCCTTTTTCTTCTTGAAGGGTTGCCCGAAGAACAGCTCACCTTCGGACGTGATGTGATAGAATGTTAGGTATTTTGATTCCTGAGAGTCGTGGTCGAATGCTTCAAGAATGGTCAAGTCCCGGACCGAAGACAGCGTCGGCGACTTCTTGGAAGAAGATCCGGGACTTGCGCTGGAAGTGGACTCGGCCATCTTACACAGGGTGGAAGAGACTGGATGGGTGTGAAAGAAGAGCAAATTGTATCCGGAGAGATGGGAGCATTTAATGTGAAGTACAAAGAATCGGAACGGGCTGGCCGCATGTCAAGGCTAGCTCCGGTGTGAATACGCTCTGAACAGCCATACCTCCAGGTTCTTTGTTCTACCTACAGCTACCCTGCACACAGCCGATATGCAAAACTCAAAACATCAGGCTATTTAAACCCCACATAAATTCTGAAGACTGCAGGGGCGCAGGTGAGCTTCTCGTTCCGTCCACTGACACGCTAGACCAAACACACCACGCAATGTTCCCTCCTTTAGGAATTCGGGGTCTTGAACTGCGGCATAGAACACTTGCCGTCGTGGCACACAGTCCTATGCTTCCATGGTCTTCGGGCACCGACACTTGGGGTTCTGCAGTTCTGTATCATATCAGAGTGCTTTGTGGGTGGTGGTGTGGTTCAGCACACATCCAGGTGATGTGGCCTAAAAGCCGGCCTGGAATAGCTCTATTCAGCATACTATGTTCAACAAGACTCAGGTCATACATCAGGGGCAGACAAGAGCATGTGAAACTTGACATCCTCATAACTGTAGGTAAGTGATAACTTCAAGCTAGCCGAACAAGGTGGTCGGCGGGTTCAGTGTCCGAGTCTAAGTAAACACCACCTACCTGAAGTTTTGACAGTCAGAAGTGGTTCTGCTCACAACACCCGCATCTGTCTCCATTAATCCGACATCTCTATCCGAAATGCCAGACTTCGGAGCTGAGACTTGCCTGACTTTCCAGAGTTATTGCGTCATGAGAATCAAATCAAGTGGTCAGTAAATTCTATGCCGCATTTCTGTTTTGGTGTTGTCATCACAGGGTGAGCGCTTTGCGAAGACTCCCAGGGCACTGGCGGGCTCGCGTATCAATACTCGCCCATTTCTCCCTGTGTCATGTTTGACTTTCTTTCCTCCCATCATCAGAGCTTGTCATTGAACAGACCACCTCACACCTTACCAACATCCAACACCCAACATGCATCTTCACATCACCAAGATCGGACAAGATGTGAGTCATGTCTGAGTTGCCGCCCTTGAAGAACGCACAGTGACTGAAACTCTACCTGTTTGCCTATTTACTAGGACCACGGATGACAAACCCAGTTGTGGAGAGACTGTCTCTGAAGGAGACGGTGGGTCCGGCTAATGGACGGAGCGTGGAAGGACAAGCTGTGCAAACCAACCCCAGTGTTCTGCGTCGAAGCGCTGCCACTTCAACTACATTCATCCCAGTGTACCGAGTGTCTCTTTATTGACATGCGAGGGAGTTAACGCCTGGGCTACTGGAGGAGGCATTAATCCGAGGTGGTGGAAATTAGAAGGGCAAACAAAGCCAGGTAGTCCAGGGTAATTAGTGTGTGTGTCAACAGGTCATCAAGGTTGATCATCTCAGAGCCCAACAACCACCACAACCCATGCGTGCTCTTCCAATGTGCAAGCATGGCATCCAAACAACAAGTGACACAGCCCAATCCCGGTGTCTTGTTCTCCCGCTCCCACCCTACCCTCTCCAACACCTCCTCCATCATCCACCCCAGCATTTCTTTTTTTCCTTTTTTTCTTTTCTTTTTTCTTTCTTTTTTGTCATTGCTTCGGTAATAGAAAGCCAAACGTTGTTGCAGTTGAAGATTGAGTCTTGACAGCTTGTCGCTGATGCTCCATGTCGAAACCAACCAACGCTAAGACACTTGAGACATTTTCTTGCTGGCAGTTATCCTCAAATTGACATGTGAATCACAAAGACCCTCTCTCCGCCCATGCAAGTGCTTCCGGTGCCGAACGGCCCGTTCCGTGACTGGACCCCGTCCCTCGCACCAGAGAAACATTAACACAGGCCTTGAATGCTCCGTTTATTATGTATATATCCAGCCTGCCCGACTCAACGGTGTTCTTCGAGTCAGCCATGGAGGTTCTCGTTCAAGCCGAATTAGGAAAGTAAA
>NW_027191430.1:3253256-3313224 GCF_041956435.1 Mycothermus thermophilus
ACAGCAAAAATAAGGCTGAACCCCGCCCCCACTCCACCCGGCCGGACCCCACTGCGGGGCATCACCAGGTTTTCGGCCGCGTCCTGCCGACGACAGCGGCTTCAGCGGCTTCAGCGGGGTGGGGTCGCCATCCCAAGATTTCATGCACTTTCCAGGCATCCCTTTAAGCCCGGGCGCCTATCCCTTGTCCTTGGTGTAACTTTTTTTTTTTTTCGTCTCATATATCTACAAGAGTTTCTTCAAAGCCTCATTTCCTGCCGTCTCCGAGAATCATCATCTTTCAAGTAGTGGGTGAGTTGACATCATCTCCAGTTCACTAACTTTCCCAAGTTAAACTGGTGAACTAACCGACCACCAGAAATCTTACTGAAACATCACTTCACAACCTCTCCCCCTTCCATCCAACCTTTAAAACTCACAACCTCACCTCTCACCTTGAACACATCACCACCGCCGCCAAAATGGTCAAGAAAATCTACGTCACCTACAACGACGTACGTTTTCCACTCCTCCCCGGGCCCCTCCCCTCACTTCTCCTCATCCACTAACCCCCTCTCCAGGTGCACAAACTGTGCCAGGAATCCGCCCCCGAAATCCTGGCCAAATTTGAGCCGCAGCTCATGATCGCCATCGGCGGCGGCGGCTACGTGCCCGCCCGCATCCTGCGCTCCTTCCTCAAGAAGCCAGGCAGCCCCAACATCCCCATCCAGGCCATCGGTCTGTCTCTGTACGAGCGCCTGCCCAGCAAGAACGGCAACGGAAGCAGCAGCGGTAGCAGTACCCCCGGTGCTGAGGAAGACGACGGCGTGGTTGAGGAGGCCGGCACCCAGGTCACCCGTACCCAGTGGCTCGACATGTCGGCGCTCGGGGAGCTGAGCAACCTGGTGGGCAAGCGGGTGTTGATCGTGGACGAGGTCGACGACACGCGCACGACGCTCGACTATGCGGTGCGCGAGCTGCAGAAGGATGTGGAGGAGGCAAGGGCTAAATTGGGGATTGATGCCAAGACGGAGTTTTCCATCTTTGTGCTTCACGTAAGTCTTTCTTCCCACGGATCTGCTCCGTTGTGGCGGACGGTGATAGGACTGACAAATCTCGGCGACAGAACAAGGACAAGCCCAAAAAGGGCCACCTTCCCGAGGACATCCTCAACGGTCGCTACCTTGCCGCCCGCACCGTCGGCGACGAGTGGATCTGCTACCCCTGGGAAGCTCAGGACATTGACCTGCACGACAAGCTGGCTGCCGAGGCCAAGGCTGCTGAGGGTCAGTCCTAAGCTTTGGGCCCAATGTTCATGAAGTAAACACAATAGAAGAAACCAAAGTGAATTAAACGAAAGCCGGTGAGTTCGCGCACGTACTTAACGGGTGGGCGGGTGGCAGGGTTGCTGCGCGGACCCCGGGTCACTGCGCTTGACTCGGCTGGACAGCGAAAGGAAAGGATTTTATGTCCTGGACAAGGGGGGCGAGTGAGTTTTTCCTCTCGGATCCTGAGTGTTGGGACAATGTTTTCGACACCAGTTGCTTTGCGGCGGATATCAGGTAAATCGAAGTTTGATGATGATGCATTGAGCCCGGGCGTAGATGGTGTCGGTAGTTTGGGGCGTTGGAGGAAACTAACGCGGAGATGTGACGGACGTCGAGGAAAGTGCATGGGAAACGTACACATGGAGGTTGCGGAGCATATCCCCGTTCACGGGGGCTTGAGGAGAGTTGGGGGATGGTGGATAATCCCCTGAGGTGGGTTGACGATAATAGCACTCCGAAATTTTCCAATCAAGATGGCTTGATCTCATAGATATGATGTCAATGACCAGACGTTCGATGACCAGCCCAGACCTAAGGTGCTTATGTATCATGTATGACAATCCCCGCCGTGTAACACTCCATGTCGCCTGGATTATCAGCCTCGTCGCCTACGGGACTCTAAGTGGTGACCTGAGTCTAGCCATACAAACCATACCCATCCGCCATCTTAATTTTTATTCACACAGCCTCCCGCCCTCTATCTCCCCAGATTACCGCTTTTCTTTCTGATGCTTTTCCCGCATCCTTTTCTCATGCTTCATAAACTCCCTTATCCCCACGGGGACGTGCTTATACAGCTCCTCATCCCAGAACTCCTTATCCTTCGCCTTCTCCCCTACTGCCCAAGTGGTATCAAGCCCACCGCCATCCTCATCCATCGACATTTCCCCGCCGCGATCAGCCACCTCCTCATGCACCCCCATCCTCATCCCTTTCCCCTGCTCCACCCCTTCCATGCTCGCCTGCGTCATGCCCACCTCCTCGCTGACCGCCTCCCCCTCCCGCTGCTGCTGTTCCTGCTGCTGCCGGGCCTTTAACCGCCTCTCCGCCTCCGCCGTGGCCGCCGCCCACTCCTCCATCTCGTCGCGGTACCGGTCCCAAACGCAGTCGACGCACCCGCTCATGCAGCAGTTATCCGGCTCTTCAGGCTTGGGCGGGATGCGCACGCCGGCGACGACGCGGTAGGATTTGGTGCGTTCCAGGAGGGATTGCCTGTATGCCTCCGGGTCGGAAGAAGAGGCAGGGAGGGAACTCCCTGGCCCGGCCAGGCGGGGCCCGAAGGTGATTAGGGGCTGGCTGCTGCTGGAGCGGGCCTGTTGGGGAGCGGGGTTGTTAGATGGGGTTTGGTTTTCCTGTGGTGATATTTGAGAATCGGAGGATCTGGATGGTTGGGGATGGGTGTGTGAGCCCCTGGTGGGAAGAGGAGGAGGAGGGGAACGGTGGTTGGCTATTATGGCTGGATGAGGGGAGGTAGGTGGTGGTTAGACGGACTTGGCCTTGGCCGAGGCTGGCTCTTCCTTCTTGATGTCGGCGGTGACGGAGGCCTTGGCCTTGCGCCCGCGGCCGTTGCGCTTCTTGTCCTCGGCGGCGGGTTCGGCGGCTGCAGGAGCAGGCTCAGCTGCCTTCTCGGCCGGGGGCTTGGACTCCTTCGGCTCCGGAGCGGGTTCCGCCTTCTTGGGGGTCGGCTGTGGAGACTCGAGCTTGGGCGTGGGCTGAGTGCCGAGCTTGTAGCTCATGACGGCCTCGTAGAAGGCCCCGACGGGGTGAATCTGCTCGGAGGGGCTGCTGGCGATAATGGGCACGACGGGGCGCGGGGCAGAGGTGGCCATGGCGCGGGCCAGGATGCGCCCCGGTTGGGCGCTGAAAAGGGCTCTCCTCATGTTGAAAAATTTATTGAATTTTACGGGGTTGTTTATTCCAAGTCTGCGCAGCCGGGAATGCACCGGCGGCCTTGATATGTTTTGTGGTGTTTTTACCAGGGATGCGGCGATTATCGGCTGTCTTCGGACGAGTTTTGACGGGTTTT
Organism: Mycothermus thermophilus; assembly: GCF_041956435.1. Classification (NCBI taxonomy): domain Eukaryota; kingdom Fungi; phylum Ascomycota; class Sordariomycetes; order Sordariales; family Chaetomiaceae; genus Mycothermus; species Mycothermus thermophilus. The sequence goes on from NW_027191430.1 coordinate 3,256,590, forward strand.
TGGCTGATGATTTTTCGGAGCAGGGGGTCCAAGGGAAAAATGTGGGGCACGGCTCGTTCCGTTTCGGGGAACCCGCTGTGCGTCAGGACCCAGTGTGAGCGGACAGTTTCCAGACTGTACCAGACACCGTCCGCCGCAGTGGGGTCCGCTAACACCAACACCCCGGAGATGGACCAATCCGAATCCAAACAATCAACAACAGACCAAACTTCAAGATCCGACATCACAGCATCACCATCCACGCGCCATTGACGCGTCGCAACGGCAGTTTTTCGTGTTTTTGTCATTCCTAACCATGTGCCCATAGTTGCGACCCCAATTGACCTCCATGGAGACCTCGGCGCCCAAGCGGCGCAGAACCTCGCCACGCACCGCCGTGGCCGTCCACCCCGAAGAACCCTCCGCCTCCATCCACGATGCCCCTCGTCGCCTTGGTTCCTCGCCCACGAGGCCGTCTTTCGCCTCGCCTACCCGCGCCAGCATGGAGCGCCACAACCCCGAAATCCTGCGCCGTCGAGAGAGCCAGCCTAGGCGTCTGCGCTCCTCGCCAGACACACCCCAAGCCGCGTCGCGTCCAACCACCCCCGATAGTACCGGCGGCCTGGCCAGCGCCATGCGCTCCCAGTTGGACCTGCGGTCCGGCACTCGGGGTCGCGAACCCCCTTCTTTGCCGCCCAACAGTGGCGGAAGTATCTTGGGCTCCCCGCCTCGACGCCTCGGCCCCAAAAGCCCGGTGCGTCCGCCGCGGCCGCTCCCTCCTCCCGCCCCGGAAGTCGACGACGAACTGCTCAAGGTCATAACGGGCCGTGTAGCAACGAGGAACCTCGGCGTGCTTCCGGAAGTGGAGGTGCCAGAACCCGAGCTTCCACCTACTCCAGACAAGCCCGACCCTGTCGTGAGCACCCCGCCCTCGGGCATTCATACTCCCTCGCGCCGGAAGCGCTCCAAGGCACATGGCTCATCCCCGCTCAAACAGCCGCCCTTACGGCCTCCGGGACTACCCTCCAAAAAGACCGCCGGTTCTTCGGCGGAGGAACCTCGGGAACAACAACACAAAGAACCCACCACGGCCGAACTCCGCGGCCTGGCGCCTCCGGACCCGGACGCAGACAAAAAGAAACTCCGCGACTCGTTGCTTGCTGAGATTCGGCAGCTCGAACACGACCTGGAAGTCGCGGGCCGCGAGAACGAGCGCATCCGCCAAGCCCACCTGGCTCGTAGGGAACCCTCACCCCCGTCCAACGCTGACGAGATCCTCCGCGTCCTTAGCCGCCACGCTCTGCCTCCGGACGCAGCCAAACCGGAACCGCCCAATCCAGCGGAATCCTGGCTTGCCTCGGCCCTCAACCCCATCGCCTTCCTTCCCTTCAGCAAACCCGGCTCCCAACCCAGCCTCCCTCCACCCAAAGATCAGCCCGACAACCTCCCTCCACCCATCTCCCACCACCCCATCCCCATGTCCGCCGACGAAGCCCTCCCCTACCTCCAGGTCTTTACTCCCTTGGTATTCACCTCCCAGGTCTCCCCTCTCCCTCCACAACCATCATCCGACGATGACAACCAAACCACCCAGCCCTACGAAAAACCTCTACTCCAACAACACCGAATCACCGCCTCCTCCTCCTCCCCGCGCGGCCTCTTCTCCGCGCACATCCACATGACCGTCGACACCCGCAACATGTCCATCGCCCAGCTCTCCGTCCCGCGCCTCGAACCGGCAGCGGAGCCCGAACTCAGGCCCTTCATTGAGCGCATCGTCGGTCCCGCCTCCTCCTACCACCGTCCCTCAGCAGAAGCGGACGGCAAGCTGCCAATATTGCGGCACAGCGCCCTGCACAACAACATCGGCGTGCTCGCCTGGGCCATGGCTGAGTGGTTGCGCGTGGCGATCCAGCGGGCGCGCGTCTGGCGCGTGCTGGACAGGGAGTGCGCGGCCGGGGAGGAGGCGGTGAGGGAGATGTGCAAGAGGCAGAGGGAGAGGAAGAGGAGGTTGGCGAGGAAAATGAGAGCGAAGAGGGGGAAGAGGAAGCGGTTGCTTGGGGAGGAGAGTACTAGGGAGCAAGGCGAGGGGGGAAGTGATGAAGAGGAGGAGAGGGGGGCGGGGTCGGGTTCTGTTGCTGGTGGTGATGATGGGGAAGAGGAGGATGGGAAGATGGAGAAGGAGACGGCGGCGGATTTGTTGCCGTTTATGGGGAAGACGAGGATGGATTTGGAGATTCCGGTTTTGACGGCGGCGGGGTCGGGTGGGAAGGGGAGAGGGAAAGGCAAGGGAGGAGGAGGAACAGAAGTGTCGGCGTTAAGAGTTCAGTGGAAGATTGTGTTTGACTGGACCGGCGAAGCGAGGAGTGAGATTGGTGTGTTAGTTGGGGTACCGGGGAAATGTAAGTCTTGTTCCCTCCTCCTTTCCTCGAGCGTTGGCGTCTTGTTCCGTTGTCAATTATTCTGGCCAGTGCTAACGTGTTTTTCTTGACGAATATTACAGGGCATCAACATGACCAACGTGGCCGTCTCGCTGGGCTGCCGAAACTGTTTGACGAGTTGATACGCGCCGGGGAGGAGCCGCTGGATGCAGTGAGGACGATGGTGTGCTTGTTGGCGGGGGAGGAGCGGGAGTGAGGAGAGCAGGGAATGACATGGGAATGGGTGTTGTTAGGCTCCCGCAGGCGTTATTGATCTCATGCGACCTCGTCCTAGCGCAGCGTGTCAATGTTGACTTTGTCACATTTGGTGTACATCCTTATCCCCGATTCAAGTCTAGGTGAGATGGCTGTCGGCAATTGCCTATATATATGTTCATGATCATTGCCGATGTCTTTGGCACGACAGCGCCGTTCCTCAGCCGGAGATTACCTTGGTTGCCCCGCAGCGGATCCTCCGGGCTGGGCCTTCGAACCTTCGGCGTCTGGAGCTCCACTTCGGCCCCACATCGGTCACCGAGCCGGGCCCCGCTCCGGTCAAGTTCCGACTTCAATCCCGGCGTTGCGGAGTCAAAGCATTCATTGTTCGGGTAAGCACTAATACACTTCACCGTTTTCAGAACCGGACCTGAACATATTGCATCCGCGTCTTCACCTTTTACATTGAACGGTTCTCATCACTCCCCACTTTTTCATCTCTTCCCGCCATCGCAGGGGACGGGAAACATGATGAAACCGAGATAAAGGGCGCGAACCACGGATCGAAACATGTGGTCACCGGAAGCCGTATGGGATACAGCTATATAACGGCTGCCGTGTCCATGTAAGCCAGTGCTGGCAATCTGTCCGTGACAGGGCCCCATCCTATCAGCTTGCGCTTAAGTCCAGCTGAAGTTGCATTGCCGGCACTTGAAACCGCCCGCGAGGTAGCACAACACCGGCACGGCCGGCCGGCACATCTTCACCCGGCCCGACAACATATCGTTTCTAGAGTCGCGCAATGGGCCTGGATGGTTGTGTTGATAGACTGGTTCAGATCGACCTCTCTTTGCTGAGGTACCTAGGACCTATTGTGCTTGTCTCCTTGTGTTGTCCATGTCTACCTATTCTCGTCCCTGTCTATCTCTCCTCCATACTCCCACATCTGCGTGGTATAGAAAGTTCATTGTGACTAGAATGCACACCTACCTGACCAGAGAGGGCGAACAAGAGGTAGTCTGATCATCGGTAAACGTTATTACTCCCAACCCAACAAGGTCCGAATGAAATCCCCAACCGCCGCAATCTCACTTTTCTCCCTCGCCCTCGTCACCGCCTCCGCCGCCGCTCCAAACCTGGCACTGCCTAATTCACAGCACCAACGAGCGGCCCTCATCTCAGGAGGTGCCAACAGCCATGTCATCCCATGGTCACCATCACCTACACCCCCGGATCTTCGTGTATTAGCACGACAAGAAGACACTTCAACAACCAAAACCGCAACCCCTACCCGCACGACCGCGGCAACGCGCACACCCACGAGAGAATCTACCTCTGCTGCTGCAACCCGACGCAGCAGCAGTAGCACATCTAAAGTCACTTCCACCACGCGCCGGACAAGTAGCAGTCGGGCTACTTCTAGCCCATCCTCCACTTCCTCCTCCAGCCCCACTTCTCAAACCGGCACCCGCATGTCGCGGACATATGCAACAGCCCCAACTCCCACCTCCATCAACTCTCCAGGTCGATCGGGAGGTGGCAACGACAAGGAGGAGTCAACGAGTTCTTCCAGGACATCGACGTCAGCCCCATCTCAAACCGAAGATCCCCCGAAATCAGCACAGGAGGATTCAAAGGAGGAAGAAAACAATGACAAAGAAAATGAGAGCACGAAGAATACGAGCCTGTCACCCGGCGCAGCAGCGGGTATCACGGCCGGCGTGGTCCTGTCTCTAGCGCTCTTGTGCGCGGCCGGGTTCTATTTCTGGAGGACCCGGAAGGGAGGGATTCGTGGCGCTGTGGTCACTGCCGACGGACCGAGCGAGTTGCCGGGGGATGATGAGAGGGGTTTCGTGAAGGAGATGGAGGGGGATGGGCCGGGTGGTAATAGTGGCGGTGGTGGTGGTGACGGGCGTGGGAATGGAGCCTCGGGATTTGGACCACTCCCAAGTGGTGGTGGTGGGAATGGTGACAGAGGCAGTGGTGGAGGTGGTCGTGAAGTTAGAGCGTGTGATGCTGTTGGAGCAGCGATCGGTATGATGGGCATCAAAGACGAAAAGGAGGCTGCTCGGAATGGCAAGACGTGGGAGAAAGAGAGCAGTGGCGGCGGAGGCGGCACGGTGTATGTGATTCTTCCCGCCATTGCCACCGGAGCCGTGCCGGGCGAACTTGGATTCAAGGTTCCCATCACCAGTCCTCCTGCGGCTGTGAGCTATCCTCCGCATCAGAGCCAGAAGGAAGCACACGGTCATGAGCAACCGACAAGGGAATATTACATGTCCCCTGCCTCCTTGGTGCACTTGGGCACAGCATCGGGCTTCGTCGGAGGAGCACGAGATAACCCATCATCCGCTCAGCCGATCAGCCAGCCTCCGACGGCAGTCCCGCCCGCAAGCTATCCGGCCATGGCCGTCTCGCCAATAACACCGGGGGGTTCCGAAGGGCAAGCTCAAACACCATCATCAGCAGCGGCCCCCAATTCTCTCCATTTCCAGTATCCTCTGGCGAATGTGAGCCAACCCCTGAGTCACCACCACCCAATGGCACCTGCATCATCACTTCAAAGATCAACAACCATTCATAGTGATATGACAATGGCAACGACAACGACAACGCACCCGACGTCAGCACGACCAGAAAGCGCCACTTTACCAGCCCTCATCCAGCGCAACAACCTCGATAGTACTACCCCCTCCCCAGCTCCCTCCGTATCAACAACAACAACAACAAGTCCAGTCACTCCGCGCGTCCCGTCCTATCTAATCCCTGGCGGAGATCACGCAAGAGCGCTCAGCTTCTCTGTACGCGGCCGTCACGGCCGGGCTGTGATTGCCGGCATGGGACGTGGAGTATCGGTCAGGGGAGATGTCGCCGAACTGGTTGGATCGCCGGTCGAGAGGCAAAAAGAAGGGGGTTCTTTTCAGATTGGGTATGTCGTCGTTGAAGAGGCGCAGCTGGAGCCAAAGCTAGAGCGGGAAGAGCGGCAGAAACGAGATCCAGATGGAGCGAAAGAGACGGAAGATGGGCGAGGGGTGGAGGGGAGGGTTGAGTTGCCATAGGTTCGGTGTCTGATTCTGGATTTGGTGTTGGCGTTGTGGTTGTAAGAAGGTTGGGTAGACGGATTGAGGCGGTTGGGGGTAGACGTAACGTGAGGTCGTGGAAAGGTATGGGTACCTCAGATTCTTTGATTTCTCAAGTCTATTAGTGAGGAGAAGGTTGGAGCCTGTCGTATGTAGACTTCCATGGCGTGGAAGGAACCGGGTCTCGTTCTTGAGATGAAGAAAAATTGGGCCCCTAATTACCGGAAGTTGAGGATTGTTGACATTATGAGTCCCTGCATGCACAAACATTCAGCCCGTGCAAAAGACCTCGACGTCATGCCCGCCGTCGGCGGTGCCGGGTACGCTTCACGGCTCAGGCCCGCCACAATCGATAACTTAGTAAACCCTCTCCAACCAATTTAAGAGGTATGCAGTCCTAAGGCCTGTGTCGACGTGCAACACATAAGCACTAAGCCGCTGGGCAATCTTGTGTTAAGCTGAATGCCCGGATACGGCCGTCCCAGATCTGTGAGCCTTCGGTGTATTTGGCCCATGTTCGACTGATTGGATGGGTCTATCCTCAACAGCTCCGTCACCTTGCCGTTGGTTGTCCAATAGAGAAATATCGCGCAAGACGCTTGTCTGACGCTGTGAACGAGAAGATGTAAGGGAGGCCATTCGGAGCAGGGCGCCGAGTAAGGTTGTGCAACTTTAACTTCCCTAGCGTCAAAGTACCTGAACTTCCACTGCGGCTTGCTGTTGAAGAGGATGCATCTCACCAGGAGGGTGAAGCTGTGACGACTTGGCGACGAGACAATCACTCACAATCACAGCGTATCACCATGTGGATGAGGGTAAGAGGGGGGACTTGCGAAGATGGCATTGACGGGGCATGGGAGTCTCTGGACTCGGAATGTGCTTGGAGTGTCTTGAAGACATGGATGACCAGCCAGTTTGTCTATATAAACCCAGGAGAGACTCCTCATGTCAGGACCTCCAAGTTGAGCATCCCTCAGCATCAACCTCCTTGACTCATCTTCAAACATCCTCAAACATCAGCCCTTCGTATCACACCTTGTCTAGTTCCTCAGACCCCGCTCCAACCACCCAACATGGCGCTCACCACTGCCGCAGCGATGGCTGCCTTGTTCAACACCATCCCCACGATTGACAAGTTGGTTCAGTCGTTCGACTTCGAAAACGTAAGCCAGCGCATCACAGTTGATACCAACTACGCTAGGCTAACAATAAACTCGCAATCAATAATAGATCAATGTCAGAGAGGAGACCCGCCAAGACTTCCTCAGTGTCGGGTTGGCGCCTTCGTACGGCACGCTCACCAGCGAATCGATCAAAGAGCTCGACGACGAGCTCAAGGTCATGATCGCCGGCGCCGTCAAAACGCTTGCCCAACTCCCGTCGAACGCCCGAAGCTGGGACATGGTCGTCTCGACCTTGCTGAACTGCCCCTTGCTCGAGCCCGACGGCGATGCCATCGAACGCTCCGACAAGCTGATCAAGCCTGCACGCATCAATGCCTTCAAGTTTGATGGATCGCCCGATGCGGGCATCGTAAACGAGGTGCGTGCGTGGGCTGATGATTATTATTCTGACTATCAGTCTCTGCATGATCGAGGAGAGGCCGGCCGGAAGCTCACGCGTTCCATCATTAACAGGTCAAAACGTGGTTCACCAACCTCATCAACGACGAGGATGTGCTGAAATCGACGTCGATCGACATAGGGATCCTCGCCAACCTCGTTGCGAAGACGGGAGCGACGGTGGACGACTTCGGGACCTTCTTCTACAAGAACGAAAGAAAGCAGAAAACCTTGCTGGACATTGGCGTCCTCCGCTTCCCAGACCTGAACAACCCCCATTTCAAGGTCTATCGGATCCAGCTCACAGCCTGGGCCCATTCCGAGAGAGTCTTGATGGTCCAGGAGGACTGCAACGGCATCACTGGAGGTGAGCATTATTCACGCTGAGTTTCATTGAGGAGATGCTGGGGAGTTTTAACTAATATGGGTTTGCGCCTAACAGAGTACGCCGTCCGCAAGTTCAAGCCCCGCGAGTCGGTTATTAAGAGCATGACGGCGAAAGCTTTGGATAGGGCCATCTCGGAGGCAAACAACCTGTTCGCGGAACTGGATGACGAACCCACTGCTTAGGCAACGTCTCGAAAGGAGGCAGACATATGAAGTCTCTGGAGAGCATGCGTTTCTTTTCTTGTTGAACCTGGGTCGATCACGTACACTCCTTTAGTTGGTTAGCATATCTGACGACACGGAGCCGACATGTGTGTCCAATGCTTTAGAGACATGTTCCTAGTGTTATCTTGGGTTATTAACATAGATGAAACTTCAGGCTGGAAAAAAGTCGTGATATCATTTATGATGTATACGACGTGATTACATACCAACCACGAGTGACCACCTATTAAGCGAAAACAAGAACAACGGTAACCCCTCTGAACACAGCAATTACTCGGTCTTCCAAACAGCGGCATGAAACATATCAATAAACCAGCCCTGAGAGCTTTCACCAAGTTGCTCTCTCACTCAGACGAGCTCTTGGGCTACTCTGACATCTCCACCCACGCATTATGAACTCTGATCATGTGCCCCTTCGGCACGAGAACCCATGGGCTTATCTTATTCCTATCGTCCCACCTCCAGTTCCCTGTGGGATGGGTGTGCTGTGAGGTTGCGGGATCGTACACCATGATAAAGGAACCGCGGCCTCGAAGCCATCGATCCTTGTCCGCAGGATCAAACGTCCAGATCATGGTGTGCTCGAGCTGGCCACTGAGGGCAAGCTTGCCGGGCTGAGGAGAAGAAGGAAATCCAGTTAGTTAAACAATCGTACGAAACGAAATGTCACATAGTAATACCCATACCTTGGGCTGGAGTCCATAGAGGAGAAAGCCCATCGTCTCGAAAATGTCTCCGGGTTTCAATTCGTGGGTGTGGTGAAGATGCTGCTGTTAGGACGGAGAACTTTGTTCAACGAAAAGATTGATGGTCGAAGGACGGAAGGGGAGTGGAAGCACGGGTTGATGCAATCGTTGTGACATATTTATGCTCAGTGCTCCCTGACCAAATGATGACATGATGACGTTTCCAATACAGATCTGATTGAGCCATGTAGCCCTCGTGAAGTCCGAGTAGAGGTTCAAGTGCGAGTCCGGCTGTGTTGATCTGGCCTGAAGTCTCAATCAAAGATTCTTACTTAAATTTATAGCGATACTCCTACACTTCTTCTTTCTTTCTTTCTTTCTTTCTTTCTTTCTTTCTTTCTTTCTTTCTTTCTTTCTTTCTTTCTTTCTTCTTTTCTGTTTTTCTCTTTATTTCTTTGTTTGCTTTTTTCTTCTTTTTTCCTTCTTGAAGTACTTTCCAGCCTGTCTAGTACGGGTGCTAGTTACTTCAGCGGCCCTTTAATACGGATGCGCTGATTTCTATGTCGATTTTCATATCCGCGGCAAGACGGCCTCTCGAGCACATCTTTGGCGCAGAACTCACCAAGGCCATCAAGAACTCTCGCCAGTGAAAAAGGGAGGAGGGAGAAGAAGGGGAACTGCAACACCAGGTGCCCAGGACGAGTTGTGTATACATTGCGATGCCAGAAGACTTGACTCTAGATGCCCAGCTCAGAACATTTGGGTTCGCCAGGATATGGGGCTGGCGCTTGGTAACTCCCTAAACATACAGTGGTCCCTAAACATGCAGCGGGAGAACAGTGGTGGCGGCGCCATGGGTATATAGTATAATAATACAGCGAGTTCGACTCAAAAGATTGGAAGCATGGATGCATTTTCTCTCCTTAATAGACCTCCCAATTCATATCAAACAACCCTGCAATCCACGCCTCCGAATCATCCGGCTGCAAGAACGTCATATTCAACCCATCCACCCCACCAGCACCTCCTCCTCCTGCATTCACCACGCCCGCCTCCATCGGCGCCCCTGCCGCCACCGGCACTCCACCTCCTCTTCCACTCCTCTGCTCCGGCCCAGCCACCGCCAGCTCCTTGGCCCAATTATTCCTCATGCTCCTCGCAAACCTCGCAAACTTGGAAAACGAATCCTCCTCAACCGTCGGCCCACTCGCCAGCCTCCGCGTGGCGGCCGCCTCCTGGAACCCCGCCTCGAGGCGGTCCAGCACGCTCAGCAGGTCGAGCCTCTTCCGCACCGCGCGGCAATCCCACCATCCCCCGGCCTCGTGGTCGTCCAGCACCGACAGCCGGTACAGCGTCAGGGCGCAGTGCGCCATGCTCCACCAGTAGCCGAAGGTCATGCCGACGTAGACGTAGCTGGGGATGGAGAAGTGGCGGTCGAACCAGTCGCCCGCGGCAGAAAGGCAGGCTTCGAGGGCTTCGTGGCGCTGCATGTTGTGCGTGAGGCTGGGGTTGGTGGTGGTGGAAGACGGTGGTGGGGTCGGTCGGGAGATGGCAAACTCGTGGATGGCAAGCTCGGCGTAGGAGATGTGACTGAGGATGGTATCTGTGACGGGTCAGGATATTGGATAAGGAGAGAGTTTTGGCTGGCGTGGTGGCATACCGTTTTGCTGCAAGTGGGGAGGCAGCTGTGCCTTGTGGTGCTGGAGCTGGGAGCGCAGAGCAGCCAGGACGTAGCTGGGAGGTATCCCGTCGGGTGACTGCGATGTGACTCGTGTCACCTGTTCGATGATGAGCTGGACCTTGACTTGAGCAGCTAGCAAGTCATCGCCGTCCCATTCCCGATGTTGCGTCAATGCTTGAAGGCATTCATCCATGTGTGGCGTCCAAGTAAGGGCGTCGAGGCGTTTGATGGAATAGGATATTCTGTGTCTGTTAGCAGGAGGCGTTTTTTGGATGTGACAGGCTGCACATACTGTGAGGTGAGTAAAAAGCACGCGAGCACGGCTCGACGCTCCACCTGAGTTTTTTCCCTGGGAGGTGGGTGGAAGGGGGTTCTGAGGCAAACTGAGAGGCAGGGTTCTGTGGGAACCTTGTTGAGTCCTAGGTCGAAGACCAAAGACTTGGCGAGAGATGCCATGACGGAGAGGATGGACTTGTCTCCCTTGATGTGAAAATGGGCCCTGGGAATGTGAGCGACGATGGCCCTGGATCGCCAGAATGGAAAGCACATACCAGCCCATGATGACGAGAAGACCCAACAACATATCGAGATTTTTCTCGTGATCAACAACCATCTTTTGAGCGAGGAACCTTTTGACGGTGTCGCTCATGGACAGACGGCGGTCGGCGTTTCTACATGTAACGGTCATGATGGTAAACCAGAGGAAGGGATATGTTTCGCGCAGCTTTTCGGATGTCATGGAGGGCGGAAGGTAGATGAATGGCAGGAAGATGAGCATGTATTTGCGGAATATATCGAGGTCTGCTGCGGCTTCGACGGGATTTGGCTGATACAAGCAGAGGGGCATGGACTGTGATGGTGGTGGGGGTGGGATAGACGGCATCGGAGCTGGTCCAGTGGCAGGAGCAGCAGAGATAGTCCCGGCCAGGGGGACCGAGCTTGATGGTGGCGGACACGTTGGTTGCTCATGGTGGCTCTGGGATGGTTGTCGAAGAGGTAGAGAGGAGGGGTGGGCGTGATGCTGGGGAGGCTGGGGCGAACTGTATTCTGACTGAGAGGCCGATGACTGGGTGCTCCAAGCCGAAGTGCCATGGCTGGCATTGGCGGATGTAGGGTCATGGGACTCGGTCCCTTCGGGCACCGTACCCGTCCTGTTGCGGAGGAGGGTGACCAGGTCCTCGAGCTTGGCCTCGAGTTGGGCGGTCCGGGACACATGTGTCTTTTTCCCGTTGCGCTTGCGGACTGACACGGAAGGGATACATTCTTTCTTTAGCCGGTGACACCTAGTGCAACGGTCAGCAGCTGTGGCATGACGGGCTAGAGGTTTGCAGCTGGGAGTGTCTGGACGGGATTCGAGTGCCGCCCCACCATCCGAGGAGGTTCGGGCTCGGCAGCCGATGTCGAGTCCGGAGGTGGCTACTAAGCTACCAATGCCGTTCTTTTGGGGTCTTCTTAAGCTTCTTCCTTACCTCTCGCAACCGTTGCCGTCCAAACGATAAAAGCACTTGCACTTGGCACGGGCACAGCTTGTACATGCCCTGCCGTAGGGTGCTGGCCGGGTGTTTGCTCCACCGTTCGCCGCGTCCGGCATGTTGTGGGATTGTGAAATGAGCGACTGAGGTCAGGCAAAAATGAGATGAAAAAGATGAGAGCACAAGACGGGATGAACACGCAGCAGAAAGGATCAAGCAGGTTTGTTTGGGCCCCGGGTTAGGGTCCGGAAGATCCGAGATGAGGATTCCTTGTGAATGGAGCCATCAAATGGGACACCAAGCAACAGCAGATGATGGAGCTAACTAATTCTTCACACTCCTCGACGAATTTTCCGATGCTCCGGGTCCAATCAAGGAAGGAGACGGAAACCGGACACGTCCGGATTCCCGAAGGCCGAGGAAGGATTTGTTATTTCTGGAGAACCGAGGCAATGGATGCTGTGGGTCGGGTGACAATCCGCTGATTGCCAAGACGGGCGCGTGCAGCGAACTGCGCCAAGAAAAAGCTTGTTTTCTCTCCCGACTGAATCCCCACCACATCAACCACATCAAGAGCTACACCGTCGACATACAGGGTCTTACTCCATAAAGTTTTAGGGTTGGCTTCAATTTAGATGCTTAGACTTTCCGGGTCATCACTACAACAAACTCCCTAACACCGGTAGCATCGATTACAAATATGTCATCCTCCCTCCTCCGTTTTTGGATGGCGGGCTTCCCTAAAACTGGACACAGTCACTGGACTGGATACTTGGGATATAGATGTTCCTCATATGCGGTCAACGCACCATCTGCATTGTGTCTTGCTTTCATCTGAATTCATGTCCCGATGCGGCCATTAAACCTTACTTGTAGAGTCCAAACCCAACCCGTGACCGCGTCTTGAGATGACCGACCTCCTTGTGTTTGCTTCTGTCAACAATCCACTGCAACAACACTTCAACTGACCACCAATGTTGCCATCACATACCTGATCCTCCATCACCATCAGCCTTGCAACTTGCTTTCCCACCGCTTTGTCCCACTCTTGCTATCCTCCCACTTCACCACCATTCGTTCAGCATCTCTGGTTCCTCCCCATAACCATGAGATTGAACAACATCTTTCGACCCCACTCCCCCGGTCCAAAACCGACCGAATACGTACTCCCACCCATCAGCCCCGTCGAGCCTCTAACTATTCACTTCGTTCGGCCCGAGTTCGCGGAATCCCCACTGCCATCTCCGTCCTTGACCGACCATGACGATGCTCACCATCACCAAAACGATGCCACCACCGCCGAGAACCCTCCCCAATGGCTCACCGACACCCGGCTGACCATCGTCTCGCTCTTACTCTCCACCAGCATGTTTCTAATCATGCTGGATAGCTCCATCATCTCGACTGCCGTAAGCGCTTCCATTTTGCCTGCCACCGAAACCTACCAATCCCATCCAGCAGCCTGGCTAACAATATTCCCTCCCGATCTGTGTGCCACAGATCCCGCGAATAACCGACACCTTCCACTCCCTCCCCGACGTCGGCTGGTACGCCTCCATCTACCAGCTCTCCTCGGCCGCGCTGCAGCCCTTATCGGGCCGCCTCTTCCACCGCTTCCGGAACAAGCCCTTATTCCTTCTCTTCCTCTTTCTCTTCCAGCTCGGCACGCTCCTCTGCGCCGCCGCCGCTTCCTCGCCCATGCTGATCGCCGGCCGCGCCGTTGCCGGGCTCGGCAGCGCCGGCTTGGTCACGGGCGGGCTGACCATCATCGCGGCGTCGGCGCCGGTCCACCGCAGAGCCGGGCTGGTGGCCGTGGTCATGGGGTTCGCGCAACTCGGGCTGGCGCTGGGTCCGTTGCTGGGCGGCGTGCTCACGGGGTTGGTGAGTTGGAGGTGGGTGTTTTGGATCCAGCTGCCGGTCGGGGGGTTGTTGGCTTTGGGCGTGGCGCTGGCGGAGGTGCCGGAGCAGTGTGCCAAGCCTGAGGCAAGGGTTGTGTCGAAGAAGGGGTTGGTGAGGGAGCTGGATTTGCTTGGGCTCATGCTGCTTGCCCCGGCGGCGGTTATGTTGCTTCTGGCTCTGCAGTTTGGGGGAGGCAGGTATGGATGGGGAGAGCCGACGGTGGTGGGGTTGATGGTTGGATCGGTCTTGACTGGGTTGGTTTGGGCGGCTTGGAACTGGTGGAAAGGGGACGAGGCGCTCATGCCCGTGTCGTTGATCAAGGTGAGGGCGGTCTGGACAGGCGCCGTTACGCATTTGTGCATCATGACGGGGGTGTTTTGCGCGAGCTTTTTCCTGCCGATTTATTTTCAGGCTGTGAAGGGCATGACGCCCATGACGAGCGGCGTAAGCGTGCTGGCGAGCGTGTTGAGCCAGTTCGTTGCGCTTCCGGTTGCCGGGAAATTAGGTGAGTTCGATTCGCTTGTGGGAGATTCGAATCGTTGGCTGACTGCCTGACACGGCGATAGTCGAACTCACGGGATATGTCGTTCCCTTTGCGCTCTTCTCCGCCATCACCGGCGCTGTTTCCAACGGCCTCTACTCGACCCTCCAACCTGCAACCCCCACTGCCCGATGGATTGGCTACCAAATTCTTAACGGCTTCGGCCGCGGTGTGGGTATGCCAATGGTAAGACCACCCCCGTCCGTATCTTTATACTCGTTCACTCACTCACTCGCCCCGTCACAGGCCGTCCTCGCCGTCCAAGCCGCTCTCCCTCCCACCGACGTCGCCATGGGCAACTCCATCATCATGTTCGTCCAAACCTTCGGCACGGCCATCACCCTCGCCGCATCTGACGCCATTTTTGAAGCCAGCCTGACCCAGGAACTGCGCCTCAAAGCGCCAGGCGTCGACGCTGAGACCGTGATTGCCGCTGGCGGCACGCACTTCCGGGAGATTGCCGACGCGTCCGACCTGGTCGGCGTGGTGGCCGCGTACGCGACATCCGTGGGTCGGGTGTTCTATCTGGCGGCTACCGCAAGCGCGGTCGCGGCGGTTTCGTGCTTGGGGTTGGGATGGGTGGATATGAGGAAGAAAGATGCGCCAAGGGAAGAGGACGGGGTTCCGCTGGGCGAGGTCGAGGCTTGAGTGGATGGAAGGTGGATGGGAGGATCGTTGGCTAGGTCCATTCTTATCATAGCGGGGATTCTCGGTTGGGAGCTGGAATATTATCAGGCGTTTGGGCGCTGGGGCTTGGGGATGGGAATGTGGTATAGAGTCCCGGAAATCATTTTGGGAGTTTGGGCTGGGACGTTCTTGTGACCGGCAAGTATGAGATCCCTTCGCGGAATAACTATGTACGAGTACGTGGGAATCACAGAGGCATCAACTTGTTGGAATATATCCTGGTAGGAGAATGGTGTTGGACTCGTACTGATAATGTCATCAGGCGTATCTTTTCGAAGGACCGCGATACCATCGTGACCATGGTTTCGACTCGACCTGACGACTCAAAAAGACGAACGGATCCCATCGATTCCTGCCTGGATCCGATGACGGATGACCAACAGCGATGAGCAACACTGACCACAAACCCGCGCGACAAACGGAGGCCACGAGGGTTGATGGATCAAACCAGGCCAACACCTCTCCAACGTCTCTACCAGGAGTTTCTTCTCCATGTCGCGACCCAAGGCCGCGATCACAGCGAAAAAAAAATTGGTAGCGTCTCTTTGAGTAGCGTGTCATCCTTAGTGCAGGGGCCATGCTAATCTTCTCTGTATCGTTTCAAATTGACCAAATGCCCCGAAGGGCGAGGAAAGAAAGGAAGAAAAAAGATTAAAACTTGGGGAGCTGAGCGCGTTTAAATAGACGAATCTATCTGGTCTGTGCACCCTTGCAGTCATTTGCAGCCTTGCAGCCATGACTGCAGGCGCCCGAAAAGTGGGGCAAGGCTTGGTTTGGGGACGCCAAGACGCCGGAAGTGGCGGCGGGTGTGGCAAGACCGTGGCTCCAGGTGGCGGACACCTGCCGGCGCTGTGGCTGTCCAACCACCAGCGGCGAGGCTGACGTGAGCTCGGCTTCATTACAATTGAGGACAAAGCGGCATCGTCCTCCTTGGTCTGCGAGGCGCTGCATTCACCGCGAAGTCCTCCACGCGACCCAAGGTGTCCGTCCGCCATGGCGCGAATACACCTGACAATCCTGCTGCTCGCCGTCCTCGCGGCGGTAGCCCGGGCATGTGAGTCAATCCCTCAATCCCTCCTCAACCACCTCATCCACCTCATGCCTCGATCTGTCTTCAACCACAGCCATCCCTCTCTCCTCCACGAATCCAACAGCTCACCTCAGCCCCTCAACCCCTCAATCCATTTCTCCCCGCCCCCATCAACTCAGACACCGAACCTACGTTACTTACAACACCAACTAACCCCACCTCCAGCCCTTCCATCCTTCTGCAAATGCATCTGCGGCCAAGAATACAAAATCATCCCCCTCGGCCCTCAACACGGCGGCGACCAGCCCCAACCGCCACCACCAAAATCCTCCTCCTCCTCTTCCACCTCAACCATCACAGCCACCGACACCCCACCCACACCCACCTCCACAACCCCCGCCACCAACCGACACCTTTCCTCTCCAAATAACCCCTTTCACCTCCTCACCCACCGCGAACCCACCAACTCGTGCCAACAATGCACCCGCGCCTTCTGCCAAAGCTACAACCTGCCCATCTGCAAGGACTTCGACGAAAAGGACATCAAGACGTCCTGCTTCCAGCGCGACAGCCACAAGGACCGCCTCATCATTTGGTGCTTCCTGCTCGCCACGGGAGCCCTGCTGGGCTGGGCCCTGGCAAAGAGGCTTGTTTCCGCTGCCAAGAGGACGTCCTCGTCTTCCTCGTCCGCCAGGCGGGGAACGGCGGTGAGGACGGGCAGGCAGTATGGAGGTGGAGGGAGAGGAGGAGGAGGGTTGTTGGGTCGTGGAGGCGGCGCGGGGAGGAATGTGGCGGCGTATGATCCGTTGGATGATGGGGATAACGGGCGAGGGAGAGGGTAGGCTGGCGGTAGTATGTGATTTTATTTTACGTTTGTTTGGGTTTCTAGGGTTTCGTGGAATGTCAATGATTTGTACCTTGAGAGAGCATGTCTGGAATACAACAACGACTACAAGGATGCAGCCTACGGTTCACACATCATACTTCACCAACCGGACTTCAACACAACCGTTAACGGAAACCGAAGAAGTGTTTTATAGGTACCTAACTCCCGCGAGTCGACAACCCAGGTTCAGCGTCCTCGTTGAAAGGATACAAAGAATACTGCTTTTGTTTGGCCCAACCGACTTTTTCTATCCCACAGGATGCATTTCCACGTTTTCCACGTTGTCCGGATCCATCAACCGCAAAGCAACCATCTCATTAAACCCCTCATACCCCGCGACGCCCGAGCTCAAATGCGACTGATCCCTTTGATGTCCGCAAATCCATCCACGACCCGAGGACGATTCTACTCCTCCTCCAACGGGGTCGTCTTGGGAGATCCGTTCGTAGTCCCCGCAATCAGCTTTCTGCGCTCCCGGACGGCAGCCGCCAGCTCCTCAAGCACCTCAACAGTCGTCTCCCAGCCGATGCAGGCGTCCGTGATGCTGACGCCCTTCTTCAGACCCGAGGGGCCCTCTGGGGGGACCTTCTGGTTGCCCTCGTTGATGTTGGACTCGATCATGACGCCAATGATGGCCCTCTCGCCCTCGCGAAGCTGGTCGGCAATCGCCTTGGCCACCTTGGGCTGATTGCGGTGGTCCTTGTTGGAGTTGCCTAGTCGCAGGTCAGCCATTGAATTGGGGCACACTCGGCTCCGGAATCACCTACCATGCGAGCAATCCACCATGATAGCCAGCTTCTGGCCCTTGGCGATCAGAGCCTTCTTGGCCTCCTGGATGCTGTCCTTGTCGTAGTTGGTGCCCTTGGAGCCGCCGCGCAGGATCACGAAGCCGTGCTCGTTGCCCTTGGTCCGGGTGATGGCCGCCAGACCCTGCTTCGTCACGCCCATGAAATGGTGCTTGGCGGCGGCAGCGCCAATGGCGTCAATGGCAACGCCCAGGCTGCCGTCGGTGCCGTTCTTGAAGCCGACAGGGAACGACAGACCTGAGGCCAACTCACGGTGCAGCTGGCTCTCGGTCGTGCGGGCGCCAATGGCACCGACCGAAATGAAATCGGCAAGGAACTGCGGAGAAATGGTATCGAGCATCTCGGAGGCGATGGGCATGCCGGTCGAGGTGAGGTCGCGGAAAAGCTGGCGCGAGACGCGGAGGCCCTTGTTGATCTTGAAGGTCTGGTCGATATCCGGGTCGTTGATCAGGCCCTTCCAGCCGACCGTCGTGCGCGGCTTCTCGAGGTAAGCACGCATGACCACCACGAGGTCGTCCTGGAGCTTGTCGGAGAGGGCCTTGAGACGCTGGCAGTACTCGATGGCCGTGGCAGGGTCGTGGATGGAGCAAGGTCCGACAATAACGAGGAGCTTGTCACTCTTGCCCATGATGACGCTCACGGCATCCCGGCGGCCCTTGATGACGGTCTGGAGCGACTGCTCGGTCATAGGGATTTCCGAGATGAGCAGGGCTGGCGGAATGAGGGGGTCCTGCCCCAGCACTTCAAAGGGCTCGAGATTAGTGATTGCCATTGAGAGATTAGGTCTTAGGTGCAGAGTTTAGACGCAGGAGAATTAAGATTGAGGAAAACAGTAAAATTGGGAGGCCGATTGAGAGTTTGGCACTCCCGTGGAACACGAGTGTTTGACGAGGCTGGTGGATGGTTGCAGACGGGAGGCTCACCTCGCGTGTCATCCGCCTTCAGCGGCGTGGTCTCTTCGACGCCGGGCATGTTGAGAATTTTCGGCTTTGATCCTTTGTGTTTGGAAGCCTAAGAGGCACAAGGCAGGAAGGCACACAGACCAGGCGGACGAGGCCAGGTCAGAGCGTCCCAGAGATGGTATGGACCGGAAGGTGGATTAGGTAGTCAGGAGAAACCCGGTGAATATAAGCCCAACGGAGTAATAGCAGGACGTGCACGTGGATCAAAGGCGTTTGGAACGGTAGGAATTGGAGATGGAGTCTAGGTTTGTTGTTGTTGGTAGGTTGGCTGGTGATGATGATTCAGAGGCAGAGAGTTTGGGAGGTGGGAGGTGTTTATGGGGGAAGAGAATATATCCGAGAATGATGCGGAAGTGACTCAGTACCAAGTCCAGTCCCTGTCTTTTTTTGTTCAATGTTTGGGACATCGGACCGGGACTCAATTGGGCAGGAAGCGACCTCGCAGGGTTAACAAAGGCGCAATGCATCTTGCGGAAGGGCCATCTTCTCGTTGCAGATGACCGGGGACGGAAGTGGCATTGGCACTGGATTCCCTGTTGGAGAGACTGGAAGATACAATTCATTGTTTGTCTCTCACTTGCCCGGTTCCTGATGACATTTGCACAACGGAAAAGACATGTCATCCTGCCATCCTTGTTGACGTTGCATCCTGAGATGCTGGGAAAGGTGGGGGAGGGGTCAAAATTTCTCCTGTTTTTTGACATTTCTGCCCGCTCTCCGCTTCACCGCCTTTCGTTGACGCTTGGCAACACCTGTCAGCCACCAATTGGCAAATGGTCAATCGTCTCACGCAGGTTTGGAGCTTTTGGAAGATGGATCTGGATCTGATCCATCTCGAGTTGAGATTCTTGGTTGCTCTGAAGATGAATATCAGAAACCCTCCTTGTCACTAGAATTGAGATTGGCCTAGTGACGAGGCCCAGCATGTCTTCAATTCAGGCATTGGCTCATCTGGTGTCTCCCTTGGATTTCCAGCGATGGCATGGAGACAACTGCAGCTTACATGCACTGATGGTGACCTCGCCTCGTTCGCAATATCTATGGTGGTATCGTGTTCGCGAGATCTGGGGAGCGGCAGCACGAACAGGCCACTCGACGGGACGAGGCTACTCCCGTCTTACTGGATACATTGATGGGTGGCTCCATGAAATCCGATTTCCAGGTTAGTCAGCGGAAGGCCGCCATAGGAACCGGAGCTTTGGAGTAGCGCTTGGACACGGTTCATAATATGTCATGGGCTTTCCTCGAGGTGCCTCGCCATTGAGTTTCACTGCTTCACAGAATGGGAACCAAACTCACTCCAACCCGCCGAGAAATCCTTCCTGTCCAAGCCCCGGGACCCGCAAGGTTTCCCACATGGAAGTTGGTTCATCGAAGGTTGCAACGACAACACCAGCTCGATTCAGTCTCTTTCGGTACATCCTGTGAGCAAGATGAAGCAGTTCGGCCTTGGCGCCTCTTGTAAGCGCTTCGGCTCTCAAGGTGATAGTCTGAGCCAAGATCCACCAACTTTGAGAAGATGCGCTGAGGATAAGTACATCAGTAGTAGTATATGTGTCCATGGATGACAGAGACAGCTGTCATCAAGGCGCACGGAAGAGATTCGCTGCCGGCGAAGTCACTTGAAGCAAGTCTGAAACCGACCTTCAGTCATCGGCGGGGAAGATTTCTTGGAACAGCCTCCACCTTGGGCAATGGTTGCAACGGGGCCCTTGCCGAGTGTCGCTGGCCATGGACTTGTGAGGCTAGGGACGAGGCTGAGCAGAGCCAGATCTCTACCTGATCTCCTTCGTAGGTAGGCTACCTCTTTGCCCCGCGCCAGATGGTGGCGATAATCTCAACATGCTGCTTTTTTAGGATCCGTTGGAGTTCAAGACTTGTTTGCTGTGCTCTTCATCATGGCCCCTGCTTGGATCTGAGGTGGGCGCTCTGCCAATCACTGTTGCTCTGGTCGCCCGAGATCATACAGACCCATCTACCATCTATGCTGCCAAAGTTGGAAAACTAGGCGCTCAGATAAAACTCCAGTGCATCACAGCGGCAATGATAAAATCGGCAATTGTTGAACCATGTACTCTGCCTTGTACATTCCAGGTTCTCATGAAGAGACAACCCGGAAAACAACAACAGGAGAAAGCCAGCCTGCTCTTATCCCCCGCCATCTGCCAAGACCCGGTCCCGGCACAGCGGTCTCGTCGCGGCAAGAGCTGGCCGGTCCAGCCCCAGACTTTCTCCGCCAGTGACGGCTGAGGGAAGGCTGCCCCACTCAGCTGCTGCCTCCGCCGCCCGGCACCGCGGACGATAGGGATTCCCTCGACCTCACCTTATTGTCCTTGACATCCCTCAACGAGGCGAGACAGCGTCGCCGAGGCCTGCCTTTAGCTTCGCGAGGGACAGCCCATTCACACCTTGTACGGATTACAACATTGTCCGCTTGTTGCCTTTACTTTTTGTTCTGTCTCCTTGTCCACTAATTGAAGTCGTAGTAATCACTACATCGTCTCCGCACCTCCCAACCCTTCCATGGTTACCTTGACGACAACATCCGTGGCACCGACGGCTAGGTGACGGATCGCGATATTACACAGCCCATAATTCCACCCTCAACACACACACTTTCGTCTATCCGCTGGCGCCAACATGTTCGCCGGCTCCGGTGCCGACCTCCACCGCAAGAGGTTCCGGGATGACGACGAGGACGCTTCCCCAGGACTCCCGGTGGGATTTACCGAGCATAGAAGTGTAAGCCAGGACTTCATTATACTGCGATTCAGATAATCGGAGCTCTACCGAATCTCGGCCGCAAGCGCGGTCTGCCTTTGGCTGTCATCTTTTCTGCTCCCTTCACCGCCCGGTCAGCACGTCTAACTCGCGACAGAAACGTCTGCAATCCCTCCCGCTCAGGTCCTCGCCGAACTCAAAGCGATGGAACGAGCAATTGAACTTACCGCCCTTGGCACCAACTTATCGCGTCCCGGAACCCCGAACCGTTACACCGGAGGAGCCAATCCAGGAGGACATGTGGGCTGACGAGCCCGAGCTTGTGCCATCAGCTGTCCCGGTCAACATGCCGGACGGCGACACAGACATGATGGACACGTCCGAACCCACACCACAGCCACACGCGACCTCGGGGGGCTTCCACTCAGTCGCCAACGCCACAGGGCGCATCCCGACCCCGATTCACTGCAGCTTCGCCGCCCAGGTCCGCGGGGCTGGATGGAATGGCCGCGCTGTGGCCATGAGCGGAGATGCGCTCGCCACTACGCCAGAGGAGCCCACTGGGGAGTTTGGTGGTAACGGCATGATGGACTCCACCCCCGTGGCGGCGGATTGGACCAGCATGGCCGAGAACCGCCGCCTGCCTTCTCCCATCAGCGAGTGCGGTCCCGAAGACTCAGCCGCGACCATTCCCTTCAACTCCGCACCACCGCCGCCCTTCTCACACACCGGCAGCCGAAGAGGAAGCAGCCTCGACCAAGTCACCCACGACCATCCGCTCGTCGCGGAGCTCCCAGCCCGCACCTCCTCCGCGTTAAGCTTCCGCTCAGGAACGTCGGACAAGCACGGTCGCAGCGGAAGCGGCGGGAGCACCGGAAGCATGGACGTCGAATCGCCCCCGAGGCGGGGACATACCCGGTCCAAGCACACGCTCAACTCGTGGACGGCTATGCAGCCGGGTATGACCAGGACGTTTTCCATCGGGTACAGGGCGGATTGCGAGAAGTGTAGGATGAAGCAGCCGGGGCATTTTAATCACATTATTATTTCTTAGGAGGGGAGCTCGGAACGAGGTGTTGTCCTCGTACGTCCGATGGGATTGTTGAGGACGGTGATTAGGTCGGGCCAAGCCTGATCCGGTTCATATCCGGATAGGACTGGGCATGGAGACATGACGGAGGAGCTTTCCTCGGCCACTGTGAGTGATGGGCGAGGAGGAGATTCCAGACCGGGCAACAAGCCCACGGGTGACCCACTCATATGAGGACTTTTGGAAGGGAAGGAGGACATCGATATGCTCATTCTGCTGGAGATTTGCGGGCTGATGCGGCCGGGACACAGGGCGTTTGGGAGCCAAGGGCGTTTTGGGTTGGGCCAAATACCTCTTTACTATCTCTTGTCTTTTTTTATTTCCATAGGTATGAAACTTCGGGCAGACCATATTTGGAAGGGATGGGGATGTGGAGGGATGTAATCAATGATCACACACACACACTCACACAGTCACTACTGGTCGACTACATACTGGTAACTATCTTGCTAGGGACTTAACCGGCGTCGGCCGGATGGATGATGAGGATTGGAAATGGAAATGATGATATCAATGCCGGGCTGGACCTCGCATGAGCCAGAAAGAATGATCTTGTGTGGCGTGGGGATGCGATTCAGACTCTGCGTGTACCACAAAACTTTAAATGAATTTGTACATATGCAACTACGTATGAGGACCTGTCCACACCCACCTACCCACCCACCCATCCTCCAAGAGATGCGCCCGAGACCTTGGGGACTCTCGTCTACACTATGGTACAAACTCGTCACAGCTTCTGCTGTGACATGTAACTGATGGCCAGACATCGGCCACTCAGATCTCATTCATCCATATGGATCCGGCTGGGTTGATCACCATCATAAATACTACTACCCATGTCCTCCGATCCTAACCCCACAGTCAAAAAATCACCACCAACCCTTCTTCTTCCCGTCCCCCTCCTTTTGTTGTTGCTGCTGCTGCTGCAACTTAGCCCGCCTCTCTGCCTCCCTCGCCTCCCTCTCCAGCCTCCTCTCCTCTGCGGCCCGCGCCAGATCGCTGTCCCGCACGCCGGCCCCGTCGTCCTCCTCGCTCAACGACTCCCAGCCGAGACGGCGGTCGGCGGGGCCGTCGCCCTCTTCCTCACGCTTGAGGCTGGAGGTGAGCCAGGACCAGAAGCCTTGTTTTTGTGGTTGTTGTTGTTGTTGTTCTTGTTGTTGTGAGTCTGGTGGGAGGGTGACGGTTTCTGTTACGGATGTCGACCGGGAGCTGGGGCTAGAGGAGGAGGGGGTGGTGGATGGTGATGATGATGATGTGATGGTGGAGGGGGAGGCGGAAGAGGGTTTGGAGGGTTCCAGCACGGGCGGGAGGTTGGCGAAGAAGGAGGTGTTCTTGCCCTCGCGGCGGTCGCGCTCGATTTGTTCCTCGACGAGAGCGATTTGCTCCTCGGTGGCCTTGCCGAGCATGTAAGCTAGGCGAGCGGCCTCGAGCTCGTCGGCCTCGAGACGCTTCTGCGCCTCGATCCACTCGGCCTTGCGCTTCTTGTTGTACCGCCACATATCGACCGCGGCGTAGACGGAGGCGAAGAAGCCGAGGACTGGAGAGAAGGTGTAAGTGATTTTGTGTATGCAGTGGTGGGTAGATCGGGACGCTACTCACCCGAGAAACCGACCAAACCCCAGACCGTGACGCGATGGGCAGAGTCCAAGAAGCGTCGGCTCTTATCCACGAACTGATCGAACTTGGATATCTGGGCCTCCTTAGCTCTCCGGTGAGCTTCGCGCAGCCGGGCTACCCTTTGCTCGGGGGTCTCGACAGCTGATGACCCGGCGGCGCCGGCAGCGGATGAGGAGGTTGTTGAAGGGGACCGCGGAGGCGTCCATCGCGGAGATGCCGGGGCGGCGGACTTGGAGCTCGCATGCAGCGAATTGGCCGTGAAGCGGGTTGCGTCCGAGACGGTGCGCGGGGCAGCCGCCAGGCGGCGGATGGACGGCCGCATTGTGTGTCCCGGCGGGGCGCACCGAGATGGGGAGCGGGAAGATGGTCGATGGGATCAGGGAGTGTCAGGGGAATTGGCGTCGAGGAGGGGCGAGTAGGGCGGAAAAAGCTCCCATGGGCAGGTTGCTTTGAGACGTTTTGGTGCTGGAGCTTCGGAACGGACCGTCCACCAAAACTGATGATCCAATTGTTGCCAAGCCAAAGTTTTTTGGCCAGAGCTTCCGAGTCTGCGGGTCAAGCGGGCGCAAGAGCTGCTGCACGAGCCACAACAAGTGGGTCCATTGCCGCCGAGACCCGCTGCCAAGCGGGAGGGGTTGTGGCGCTTCGGAGGGGGAACGCGCCACACTAGCCCCACGTTTCTGTGTCCCTGTCCCGCCAGGGTTAGGGATCTGCCGGGTATCGGGTCTCATCGCTGATGGAAATTTTGGCGGCGGACCAACTCAATTACAGACGAGAGAGAGTCTCTTTGCGGCCGAACGACGGCACCCAGCAACACCACCAGTTCGGACTGGCCGCCCCAATTGAGCCGTCCACAACCACCGTGACCGGTCATGCGCCGTCTTGCGAGGTTACGGGCCCCCGGGGCTGCTGCCCTGGGGTCGGCGCAACTATGCTTAACCCACACTTCTCTGGCCGCACCAGCCCGGACGACGACGACGGCAACCATCCTCTCCGCATCGACGACCACCTCGGGCCTACAAGCAACAACAACAAGACACGGCCAACGCCGCTGTCTGTCCACGACCCTTTCCCGTCCGGCCCGGGCTCGGAAACCACCGTCGGTGCTAGATCCTGGGAAGCCAAAATATGAGTTCGACCAAGCCCTCGCCGATCTCGATGAGCAGCTCACCACCACCCCCGCCCCGGACGTCCCCACCCGGCTGGCCTACCCCGGCGAAATCCTCGCCGCCCCGGAGCCCGACGCCGTCGACGACCCGACCTACAAGCCCGCCACCACCGCCGAGGGCCTTGAGGAAGTCGGCGGCACGGCCGACTGGTGGGAACAGCCGGCGCACTGGGGCACCGAGGGCGGGGCGTCCGAGTTCGTCTGGTCCTTCGTTGGTACCTTCGGCCCGCTCGACAAGGTGACGGACCCGGCCATGCTCGAGGTGCTGGTCAAGCGGGCCGTCGTGGAGGCGCTGGCCGTTTCGCGGTTCGCGTCGCCGGGCAAGGCCAAGGGGGTGGATAAGCTGTTTGCCCACTCCGACGCGCTCGACCGGCTGAGGAAGGTGGTGTCGGTGGAGATTGTGCCCAGCGCGTCCGGGGCGGCGACGTTGAAGGAGTATAAGGACTTTTACCGCGTGTGGCATGTGCTGCAATCCGCTTTGCCCAAGCCTGCGAAGAAGGAAGGCGAGGCAGGACAGCAGGAGGGAGTGCAGGAGGATGCTCAGGAAGCAGAGGCTCCTGCGGCAGAAGAACCGGCTGCTACCCAGTCCGAGTCTGCGACGGCCGAACAGACGCCGGAAGAGACCACAACGGAGGTTGTCGAGGGCGTTTACAAGCCTGAATCCCTCACCCCAGAAGAGGCCCGGGAGCTGATCGCCGGGTGGGACAAGGGGTGGAAGAAGGCCGTCCTCCGCAGCCCGGCGGTCAAGTTCTACGTAAGTTTCTCTTTTTCTTTTCCATACTTTCCACGAAACACCACTAATCATCTATCCCCTTTTCCCAGGCTGCCAAGCGCATCCAGCAGCTCACAGGCCACCGGATCCCCGACGGCAAGCTGGTCGGCGACGTCAGCATCGCAACGCTCATCGCGGCCACGCTGACGCCGCCCAAGCCCAAGAAGCTCGCCCAGGTGCTGCAGGAGAAGCAGGCGTTCCAGGGCCTGCCCAACGTGCGCGTGTTCCCCCGCCGCGTCACGCCCATCGACGAGGAAATCATGGCCGGCCGCTGGAAGCTCATTGTGCGCGAGCTCGAGAAGCGCAAGCTGCCGGTCACGGGGACGGGAGACTTCAGCCCGGCGGTGGAGACGCGGTGGGTTGCCGGCGACGCGTAGCAGGAGGATGGGAGGGCATGATGATGATGATGATGATAGACGTGCTGGGCTTGGCTGGGCCGGTTGGGCCCATGCTGTGTATCATGTGTATAATTGTAGACGATACATGTTTGTTTCCCGGGTTGTTTACTGTGTGTGGTTACTGTCCGTGTGTGTATGTGTGTCGTGAGAGTGGATGTTGTGCGGCGGCGTCGTTGATGGTCACCAGGGTTAGCTGTGGGAAGATGCCCCTCCAAAGTCAGGGTTGGATGTGAATAGGTGGGATGTGAGCGGGGCATGGCCATCTGCTGGACCTGTCCTTGTCTTTCAGGTCCAGCCAAACAGTCGACAACTTTTCGGCCCAGACAAACATCGGCCGTTCCTCATTTAGCTACTGTCGTCCTTTGCGTGGTTATCTGGACTCGCCTGACTCGTGGGACTTTTGATTGGCATCATTTAAGTGAAAATGTCGTGGACCCCTGAAAAGGTTGTCTCACTCCTCAAGAGTGTCGACAAAGAGGGTGACCAAGACAATGACATCCGTGTCGACAAGCTCAAGCAAGTCCTTGCTGGAATCAAGGAATCCCAAGAACAAGACCTTTCTCAGTTGTCTGGGATTGTTGAGAAACTGGCTGATGCAGCGAGAGATGGTGAGTCATGTTATATCTTATCCAAGTCAGATCATTTCAGTCCAGCTAACAAACATGCTTACCATAGAATCATGGAGAATTCCCCTGGGTGGCTCGGGACTTCTGGACTATGTTCTCTCTACGGTTCCTGTTGCCGACTCGCAGCATCCTCTAAACAAGCAAGCCTTACGCCTGGTTGGAAATGCCTGTGCCGACTGCGGTATGTCATCTTGTCCCCTCTTCCAGGTTGTTGATGGCCCTTACCGATAGCTGACCGTCTGATAGATGAGAACCGGGCTCGCGTCGTCGCCTCTGGCACACTGCGCACATTCATCATGTCCATCCTTGCTGACCCGGCGGCGGACGCCTTCCTGCCCTTTGCTATTGCTGCCGCCCTCAACGTCTGTGTTGACTACAGTGAGCAGACCCTCACATCTGGCAGAGCATTATTCGGACAGACGGATTCTCACACATCTCGCAGAGCCCGCACAAGAGCAGGCGTCCGAAGCAGGCCTCAGCAAGCTGCTGGTGGATATCATCTCAGGGAATCGACTCGAGTCTTTGGGAGGATTCCTTAGTCAGGCCATGACCATCTTTGAGCTGCTCTGCAACCTAGGTATGACGAGGACACTCTCTCGTGTCTTGCGAGTTGATCTATCTGTCTGACCAGACCTCGCAGATAACGAGCCCAAGGTTGCCAACCCCAAGACTCCCATCCGCTTGCTCGAGCTGGCCGTCAGCGACCGCTACGACGCCGACTTGGACTCGTTTCTCGAGATCTGCACTCCCGCCCTAGCATACCTCACATATCAAGACCTGCAGCCCGTCCTTTTGGAAGAGCACAACGGCATCCAAGTCCTCCAGCAAGCCTTCCACCAGCTCTACACCCGCTTCGACATCACCGATCTTGACTCAGACACGACCAAGCAGCTCAAAACCGTCGGCGACGCATTCCTCTCCGCCTTTGCCGACATTTCCGCCCTCCCGACCTTCCCTTCCACGATCCCCCTCACCAGCCCGGTTGTCGACACTTTTCTCACCTGGCTTTCCTCCCCCTCTCTCGCAAACCTCCAAACCGCAGCCTGCCTCGTCCTCGGGAACCTCGCCCGCTCCGATGACGCCAGCACCGCCCTGCTCAACAACCCGCGCGTGCTCGACCCCATCGTCACGACCATCCTCTGGCGCGCGGTTCCTCCGTCCCTCCTCCCCTCTCCTCCCGAAACAAAATTCCCCGCCCCTCCGCTGCAGCTCATCCACGCCTCGCTCGGGTTGCTCAAAAACCTCGCCATCCCGGCGGGCAACAAACCCGTCCTCGGCGGCGCGCTGCTCGACCCCCCTCGCGCGGCGCTGCTCCCGCGGCTGTGGTCTTCCACGCGCACCCAGCCGCAGCTGCAGTTTGCTGCGGTGTCGTTGGCGAGGTTGTTGCTGGCAAATTGTCCCGCCAATGCCAAACTTTTGTGCGCGCCGTTGCCTGTGGAGGAAGAGGGGGAGGTTGGGAACGGGAAGGAGAAGCAGCCCAGCAACCTCGCCCTGCTTTTGTCGACGGCATTTTCGGCAGACGAAGATCCGATCAAGATCGAGGCCGCACGCGCCGCGAGCCAGGTTTGTCGGGCTTTGTACTCCTCCTCCTCCTCTTCCTCTTCTTCCTCTGGTGGTGGGGTGTTGGAACCGGATTGGACGTGGCCAACCACCGCCGAGGGGGAGGCATCATCATCAACCCCTCCAAACCCAACTCCCGAAAGTAACGGGGAAGAGGGGGAAAAGGTCCTGACCAACTTCCACACCGCCCACGCCGCCTTCCTCACGCGCGCCTTCACCCTCCTCCTCACGCACCCGCGCTTCCCGACGCTCAAATCC
The DNA here is from genome assembly GCF_041956435.1 of Mycothermus thermophilus. NCBI lineage: Eukaryota > Fungi > Ascomycota > Sordariomycetes > Sordariales > Chaetomiaceae > Mycothermus > Mycothermus thermophilus. The sequence goes on from NW_027191430.1 coordinate 3,285,319, forward strand.
GAGGCCATCTTTTCTCTGGCACTCATGGCGCGGTCCAACAACCCCGGGGCGGCGAGTGTTGCATTGCAAGTGTTTCCTCCTCCTCCTCCGGCACCGGGATCAGAAGATTCCGGGAAATCCCAATCGAATGCCGGTGCTGCAACTGGAGCAGGAAATAAGACAGGGCCGGCGACATGGCACGTCCTGGTGCGTGTTATCGCCGGTTCCGACAACAAAGACAATGACATAACCGCGACTGGTACTAGTAGTAGTACAGCAGCAGAAGCAGAGGCGGAAATAACCGCAGCATTTACCACCACTCCCTCCCCATCCACCTCCCAAAACTCCCAACCAGAAGCAGAAGAAGGAGGAGACGAAAAGAAAGACCAAGAACTACCAACGATCCAACACCTCTCCCTCACCCCTCAACAACCCATCGACAACAAACCATCAACAAGCACCAGGCCATCATCAACAGCAACAGCAGGCAAAGACAGAGAAAACGCCCTGGTCCTCCTCGCCGCGCTGCTCGCCCGCTTCCCGTCCCAACTAAGCCCGCTGAAGCCGACGCTGGAGCGCGTGCTGGCGAGGGGCGGCGAGTTGGTTATGAGGGAAAGGCAGAGGCAGGGGAAGTAACTATAAGTAACAAACGATCCGGTTAAGGAAAGCAGCGGCAGCAGCAGGAGCAGGAGGAGGAAAAGGAGGGGGGAGTTGAAGAGGTAGAGGTGGGCAGCTGAGGCAGCAAAGTCAGAAGGCGGCAGAGAGGTGGGGATGATCAGAACAACAAGTGGTGGACTGCCCGAGAGCTAATGGGCGATCTCTGTCTTCCTCCCCACAACTAGTTGGTGGCAGGTTAGGCCATTTCGTACATAGAAGAGAAATCAAGACCCGGCGGTTCATACCATGCCTGGACATGTATGCGGACGGAATTGCCTGACTGGTATCATTTCATGTCACCTTGCCTGGGCATTAGATCATGAGATGCTCATTCACCAAGTCAACAGCATTCTTCCAAATCACATCCGGTCATGGTCATTCATTCATGCTTTTCTTTTCCCTTCCGGCCCATCATGATTGCCATGATCTCTAGCAAATCCCCATGATGCGTGATTCTTCGCTAACACCGCTGCTGTGTGAACCCCGTTCATCCCGAAGCCAGTCCCCGAACCTGCGCATCCATGTGGGAGAAAAAAAAGACGAAAGGGGAACCGTTGGTTTTGATTTCAATTCTCCTCGCCGCCGCCGGGTCACCAGGAAAATAAGCAGCAGAATGTGCGCGACCAGACCAGACCAGACCAACGAAACACCAGGGAAATCCACCTCGCCGCATTTATCCGTCGCCCGACTCCATGCCAACCCTCTATTTCTTGGCCTTCTCCTCCTCGGCCTTCTCCTTCGCGCGCTTCTCCCGGACGCCCACCAGGCGGGCGTCGGACCTCGCCTTCCGGAGCAACCTGTAGGCGCCGCCCTCGACGTTGGCGGGCAGCTCGCTCTTGGGGATCTCGCTGAAGGCAGGGGCCACGGGCTGGTCGACGCCAAAGGTCGAGCGGATCGAGGTGGTGGTCTCGGCCGTCTGCTGGTCCTTGGGGGTGTCGCCCTTCTTGGGCTTGTTGGACTTGCGCGGGAAGATGATGAGGCGGCTCTTGTACTCCTTGAGGCGCTGGACGTTGATGGCGAGCGACTCCTCCGACAGGTTCTGGCGGCGGGGGTCGACGGAAATGCCGATGGTGCGGGCGTAGTGCTTGGGAATGCCAGCGGCCTGGAGCGAGAAAAAAATATTAGTTTATTTAGTCTGGCTCAAGTGTCGGTTTTCCCGGTAGACCGTGTTCGGTACGAACCTTCAGCTCAGCCAGCGAGAAGCCGCGGCCCAGACGAGTCCGGCGGTTGTACTTGACGGTGCTGTCGTGCGGTTAGCGTTGCTGTTTCGACCCGTGTGTTTCCCTCTCTCGAGGAATTGCTGCTCCAGAGATTCACGTACGGGCATCGGACAATCGGGCGGAGCTTGTCGACCGGGCGGGGAGCAAGGGCAGCAGCCTTCGCACGACGAGCCAGACGGCGAGTAACCTTCTTGCCGGCCTAAATTTCATCGAGTTAGATCTTGTCGTCGTGTTTTTTTCTCCGTAGCCGGATTCCCACGAACCTGGTCGAAGTGAACCCGCACACGCCGCTGCCAGTGCTTGCGGAAGTCTAGAGAAACGGAGGTCAGCGTGCTGTCCTCATGTCTCGGAACCTCTGGTGTTTGTTGTCGTTCGGGTCGGGGTCGGGCTCACGGTTGTTGGGAATCTGCTGGTTGTGCTTGATCGCCTGTGGTCGAGAAAAGTCAGCATCGGTCAATTCGACAAATCCATTGCCGCTGGCGATGGTCTCTGTGCGCGAATACTCACCATTTTGCCGGTTGTGGATCAAGCCCTCGGTCCCTCTCTGTTGTCGAAGAATCGCCGTCGTGATGCAGACAATTTGGAGATGGGCGGTCCTTGGACGAGCTCCAGATTTTTGGCGCAAGGGCTTGGAAACCCTATGGGAGGGTGAGTGGGTCCGATTGGTTAAAATCAGCCAGGTGGGGCACCCCGGCACTGCGACTGCGCAGGTGGGGCCAGCTGGCGGGACGGCAGCCTCACAGCCCGAATTTCTGAACCGTTTTCTGGCAGGCGACTTCCGCTTTCCAACTTTCTTCCTTGTGAGCATTCGAGGGTTTACTGTGCCATCTGATGCATCACAGAATTCCAGGGTTAGGTATGTCCAAACATGAGGCAGGCTTGGAGTGGACTTTTTTTTTCTTTTCCTTTCTTTTTTGTTTTATATGGACATTTGTTACAGGTCATAATATGTCACACATCACACCCATTTTCCAATATCATACCTGGGGGATCACCTAGCTACGAATTGAGTAAATAAAAGACTCAATTCCTATGTACCCGTCCAGCTAGAGCCCAATTCCATCCTAGCACAAATCCAACCTAGCCAAGATATGTATCCAAAGATGCCATCTCTCCGTCAAATTGACTCTTACCCCTACGGGCGGAACACAACCTTCCTCCTCACACTGAACTTCGCACTCCTCCTCCCCTTGCCCGGCTTGACCGGCTTGACCGGCATCCTGCGAAACCCACGCGCCCGTCCCGTCTTCGCATCCCTCTCCACTCCACCCGCCAACACCAGTCCTCCCTCCCTCTGCGGCAGCCTCTCCAGCGCGGCGCTGACCTTGTCGTAATCCCCAAAGAAGTCATGAACCCGGACATCTCGCCTCTCTTCAGCAGCAGCAGCAGTAGCCGTGTCCGTGGTGATCCCGTGACCAAGCGTCAGTCCCCAAACTCCGCCTCCAAGAAGCATGGCGTGCGCCTCCGCATCGTCATCCCGCTCCAGCTGCACCGAATACATAGCGCCGGTGTACCGGACGGTCCTGACCGAGACCTCATTGGGGAACACCCACTCGCCGTCCAACCTGGGGGCCGAAGTGACCAGGCGAATGGGATGCCACGGAGTGACCAGCACCATACCACCACCAGGCAGATGATGATGATTGCTGCTACCTGCCGTGAAACCGCCCTTCTTCCCCGGCAAACCTCCAACCGCAGCAGCAGCAGCAGCAGCAGGAACAACAAGACACATTTCCTCCCTACTCACCTCCGTCCTAACTACCCTTCTCACCTTCCTAACTCCCCTCGGCGTGACCAACTCCATCCCCTTCCTCAACCTCCCAATCCTCATCCACTTCTGACCTCCATCCCCATCAACAACCAACACCCCCGTACACCCCGCAAAACAATACCCGCGCGGGGTATTATACACCGACATGCTCACCAGATTGTTATACGCGGCGCCGCTGATCGGCCAGTCGTCATCGTCCGTGAATCTGAAGGTCGGCTGCGGCGGCGGGAGCGTGTCGAAGGCAGCGTCCAGCGCGTCGCGGCAGGCGACGAACAGCGGGCTGTCCCGCCCGTAGCGCAGCGGGCCGGCGTCTTTAAACGAGTTGCACGCCTGCCGGGCGTGAGCGGACGCGAGGGAGGGCAGGTAGTGTTGCCCCCAGCGGGTGTAGTAGTTCGGGTTGAGCAGGGCGAGGGCGACTTGGCCTGTGCCGGAGGACCAGGTGGCGACGAGGGAGTGGGTGATCCAGGGTTTGTCTTGGGAAGGGGGAGTGGAAAGGGAGGATGTGGCGGTGGAAGTAGTGGAGAGGACGGTGCGGATGCTGGCGGTGGTGGAGGTGGGTGTTGGCGGGGAGTTGTCCGAGTCGGAGTCGGAATCAGGCGAGTTGGCGCTAACTTCCTCCCAGGAAGAGGGAACGTCCTCGTTGGAGGGTGCGTCGCTTGACACGGTAGAAGGGGTTCCGGGACGGTGGCCGCTGGCGTCTGGCGCGAATCCGGCGGGAGGAAAATAAATCCCGTCCAGGGCTTCTTCGCCGGCGATGTCGATCAACAAACTCCGGCAGTCCTCGTCCTTGGCAAACTCGGTCCTCGACGCCGGCATGGTAGCCACCAGCCGCGCAAGCCGCTCCTTCATGTCGTCCGGCAGGTTCTTCAATGGCTTGTGCTCGCCCACCTTGTCCAGTGGCGCGAGATCCGCCAGGAAGGAAATGAACGCCGACCGCGAGACGTGGTACGCCGCCTCGGCGGGGTCCAGCGTGGGGTGCACGGCCAGCGGGTTGGCGCGGGCGACCACCTCGTAGTTCTTGTTCGGCAGGGGGGTCTTGTTCGTGAAGGACAGCCGGTACGTCGACGAGTGCGAATACGTAAGGGTGGCCGTCAACGTGGGCTCCGGGCCCTCGGCAGCGGCGGCGCAGATGGCCTTCCAAGGGGCTCCGTAGGCAAGATAAATATCCCGCGACTGGCCGTACTGAAGCGTGTTGAGCGGGATGGTCAGAATATTCGTCCGGTGCTTGGTACCCTCGATCAGCCCGTCGTCCGCGGGGGGTTTCTTGCCCACGGCCTCGCCGGTGGTTTCTTGCAGCTCGAGATAGCTCGGGTAGGTCAAGGTCAGCTGGACGGAGCTGGCAAAGGTGGATTGGAGGTTTGCCACGGCATGGACAAAAACGGTGCCGATCATGCCGGCGTCCGGAATGAAGCTGTAGCTGCCGCCGCCGATTTCCGCGATTGACTTGAGAAGGCCGGAGCGCAGGCTATAGCCGAAGCCGAAGGTGTGGATGGAGGCCGGGAGGGGCTGCATGGTGCGCAGCTTGGGGACGTAGCCTTGGGCAGGACACATGTGATTGGGCATGCCGTCGGTGAGGACCAGGAGGGCCGGGAGTCGGCCTGACGAGGCGGATGACTCGGTGATGTTCTCGTCCTTGAAGAGTTTGAGACCGTCGGTGATGCCGCCCCAGAGGTTGGTGGAGCATTTGGTGACCAGGGCGTTGATGCGGTCGCGGGTTGTCTTCTTGTTGCTCTCGGTCATGGGAGTGAGAGGTTGCACGGTCTGAGGTCAAGGGGTCAGTCTGTCTCATTCGTCGAATGATGAATAGCATGTCAACAGACTACCCACCCAAGTGTAAGTGCTAAACGTGACGATGCCCAAACGGTCTCCAGGATCCAGCGTCTCGACGATGGTGAGAGCGGCATGCTTGACAAGATCCAAGACGGTCAAGCCGGTGTTCTCGGGGGGTTGGTCGTCGTCCGGGCCGGCGGGGACAGGAGCGGCGGCGTCCATGCTCGCCGAGACGTCGATGGAGAGGACGATGTCGCAGGGCATGTGCTTACGGCCGGCCTTCAACTCGGGGGCCCTGGGAGGCTGAACCTTGACGAGGATGCCGTCCAGGCCGTCTCCGGTAAAGGAGGGGACGGGGTGAACTTGGAGCAGACTGTTTGGGTCATGGTCCTCGGATTTGATCTTGAGCTGGGCCAGCTTCCTGGAGGTTTCATCCACGGACGGAGTGTTTGAGGAAGAGGAGGCGGGCGGCTTGAGAATGGGATCATGGTCGATCCAGCGGCGGGCAGGGTTGGGGGCCATGATGAAGACCAGACAGTGAGTTACTCTGTTGGTATTGGCGGGAGACCAGATGGATTTACTTCACGACGAGCAGCGGCTTCTGGTCATGACCGGACCCAACACCTCAGCGTGGTCGAGAAAGAGAATTCTCTGAAACAGATGTCGTCCGGATCACATTTCTCTAGATTTACTTATACCATGATGACACCGAGTAAAAGGGGGATCGGGGTGGGATACCGGATTAGGTAACCAAGCATCCTACGGGACTTACCTAGGTACCTCAGGTATCGCCGTGTGTGCTTTTCCTGGCGAGGCAACCCAACGGGCGTTTTGCGACAAGGCCGGAGGAGAGTGTGATTGGATGGCTGACATCCATCGGATGCCGGCAGCGGCAGGGCAGGCTGGGCGTATTTTTACGGCTGGTTACACAGCCAGTCGGGGTCGGAGTGGAGCTGCCGACAGCCTCGTGGGACTTTTCCGTCATGAATCATGTCAAGTTGTCTTTCGAGGTGTCCGGTTTCAAACATAGGGCTGAAACATGCAAGGCTGAGTGAGTATGATGATGGTTGATATTTATAGGACTTGTGCGCCTCTGTTGGCCGTCTCTGGCAAGGTCTTGGTGGTGTTAGTCCTGGTCAAAATGCATTCTGTGACAGGGCAATACGGTATCGTACCTGGGGGGCAGTGTCTGGGCCAGGGTACAGGGTTGATCCGTGATGACAGGAGTGACGGCGATTACTCTGTCGGTGTGGAGTCTGGAGATGGAAGGCAACCTCGAAGGCTTTCCCATCATGGGATGTCTCATGTTTATTTGTAGAGGACTAGGGACAATAGATGTTGAATGTTGAAATTGGATTTTGTGGGTACTTACCGGTTTTGAGCTCGGTGCTGTTTCCCGCTTGACACTTGCCCAGTACTTGCAAGCCGCAGCGTACCTTGGTCATTGACCTGGGCAGGTCCCACTGCCAGACTGGATGTCTCCAAAACTCAGGTAGCTCTTTCTGTTTGCACACCTCGGCAGAGTATCAAACCAGCAGATTGACGACTGACGTCACTCCTGCTGCTTTCCTGAAGCGCTAACTCTTTCCTCAACTGCCGCTCTCGGCCTTTACAGGGCCAGGAACAATTGGCAGCCAGACCAATTCACTGAATTGCCCGGCCCTGACCCGAAGCTACCCGCTCGCCTTCGGCCGTCACTGGCCTACTCTCTTGGGCCGTCGTTACAGTACCAGTGGCCCGGGCCATTTTCCATCTCATTGTATTTCATTGCATCTCATTCATTATCCATGGATGTATGGCCTTCTCTTGGTCCAGTCATCAGCACACTCCACATGTTGGAGACAAGACATGTTGGATGACAGTGGGGAAGAGAGTCAAATGTCAAATGTCTGGGTACTGCACCACTGCACCCCCACACAAACCCCAAGGATGCGGCGACATTCCCATGCATCTCCCATTGCGTTAGCAAATGATTAGACATGACTGCTTGCTTGGATTGGAAAGAGTTTAATTGACCAGCCAATCCTGTCGCGCCGATATGCTTTGCGGGGAGTGCCGGTCGATCCCCCAGGCCTCCCCAAGCCTTGTCTCGCAGGTCCGACGGGTCCAACGGGTTCCTGTCGACATTGCAACACCATTTCCCAACGGCACCCCACGGGGCTCGAGCCTCAAGAAAAAGACCAAAGTGAGACAGCGAGGTATGGCTTCCGGTTTTTGCCGCCATCCCCTGGCCTTCGGAATGCCTTTGACCTCTCCCATTCGTTCCCTCCAAGCTTCCCCAAGCTTCCCGATGGACAAAGAGAGACACAAGTGCTGCCTGCCCCCGTCTGAACTTCCCCATGTCTGAAGTCTGAACACACCACAACACGGCCCATGTCACCACACTCTCTCCCCAACATGGAAGTTTGCCACGCGCTTCCGTCGTGGTTTCGAGCGGGAGTCACCCTTCCCATCCGTAGAAGTAAACCTCCCCTGGCCGATCTCCAGGCACAAGCAGCAAACATAAATTGGGCTGTGTCGTAGACGTTCCCATCCTCTCCCATTCCCATACCACTTTTCCTTTCTTCTGTTCCCGACAGCCTCGTCTTCACAAGGTGACACCAAGCTATTGGTCTCCCAAGCTACAGAGAAGCCCATCAACAGCGTCTTCCAGCATCACCACAGCAGACCTCCTCCCCAAACCTCTCATCACTCTCATCATCCACCTCGTCAACATGCCGGCCTACCAGCCCCGTTGCTGCCAGTGCGGCACCATGCTCGTCATCAGCGACTATTGCTGCGGCTGCCACCACCGCCAGTGCGCTCAGTGCCTGTAATTCAATCGACACCAGGCTAGGATAATACTCCCATCACCTGGCCACCCTAATCACAGAGCCCAACATCAGAGGCTCAATCACCACACCATCCCCTCGATTACCAAGCACCAACCATCAGCTTGTTCACCACCATGAAGTGGAAACGGCACACACTTACAAGCCGCCATGATTAATCATCCACGCCGAACCACGAGCATTGTCATCAACCTGGACGAGTCAAACCATCTACTACATGCCGGGTCATCTTGCCATGAACGGCCCACGACCCATCATGACGACGTAGACACACGTCTACCCTTAAACCAACCGTCATCAACACCAGCAATCATCTCCTCTCAACCTCATCTTCCCTTTCAGCGTGGCGTTCCACTGGATCCTCTTCCCGGATTTGGAGTCTGGAAACGGCGTTGGCGCGCGTCTGCGTTTGGGGCTTGATGCATCCTGTCTGTCATAACGGCTTCGAGATTGAAGAGTTCGAGACCTCAAAAGGGGAGGATATTCATGGTCAGAGGTCACATCTTGTTTCAGACGAAAACCACTCAAAATTTCACAGTTAGCTACCTAAGGAGGGGACGACGGCTAGAAAGCCAGATAGGACGTTGAATTTGATACCCAGCTTTTCCCACCACAGGCTTTCAAGTCCATTGTTCAGGTCGCGTGATGTGATACGATACTACGTTCGGCTCTCAGGTACCCGAGATGTTCTCCAAACCCGCCGACGACAAGCGGATCTGGGTATTGGAGGCACAAAGCATCAGATATATCACAGAGTCTAACATTCCCATTGCCGTCTATACTCGAATGCGGCGTGGCAACTCACATCCGCCAAACTTCTCAACCGAACCCAATCCGGGACCACCTATTTCGTCTTGATGTCTTCATGACATTGGTCTCAAGCACTTCCTGTCTGAACCAACCCATCGAGCTCGCTATGTATCCAACAAACGTCCCTAAGGTATCCCAGCTACCTACTCATAGGTATGTACCAGTTCACCTTCCAATCCCACCCCCAACTCCAACTCGCCTTCACTCCCTCACAAAAAGCCCTGCCATCCCCATCCCCGTGCCAATACACATACTCACCACACCCACCTCCCCCTCCTGCCTCTTCAACCCGTGCATCAGCGTCGCCACCAACCTCGCGCCCGTCGCGCCCAGCGGATGCCCCAGCGCGATGGCCCCTCCGTCCGGGTTGACCTTCCCCTGCCGCCACGCCTCCTCCAGCCCCAGCTCGCGCAGGCAGTAGACCGCCTGGCTGGCAAACGCCTCGTTGATTTCCCACCGGTGCACATCTTGTTTATCAATCCCGAGCCGGTCGAGAAGTTTGGGGATCGCCAGCGCGGGGCCGATGCCCATCTCGTCGGGCTTGCAGCCCACGACGGACGCCGCGACGAACTTGCCCATGATGGCGTCCGTCAGGCCGAGGGACGTGGCGGTGCTGCGGCGCATTAAGAGAGTGGCGGCCGCACCGTCGCTGATCTGGCTGCTGTTGCCCGCCGTGCTGGCTCCCGTGGGGGAGAAGGCGGGTTTCAGCGTCGCGAGCTTGTCGAGCGTGGTCCCCGGGCGGATGCCATCATCTTCCGTGACGGTGATTTCCGTCGGTTCGGGGTTGGGGTTCTCGTCGGTAGCTTTGGGCACGAACCGGGTCGTCACGGGCACAATTTCGGCGTCAAAATCCCCGCGGGACTTGGCCGCCGCCGCCCGGCGCTGCGATTCGCACGCAAACTCGTCCTGGGCCTCGCGCGAGATGCCGTACCGCTTCGCCACGTTCTCGCTCGTCTCGCCCATGGGCATCAGGCAATCCCTTGCGTCCTTAACGGCCGACTCGCGCAGCAGAGGCCAGATATCCTGCGGGATAGCGCGCGAGCCATAATTGCGCGTCATGCTCTCCATCCCGGCACCAATCCCCGCATCGATCATGCCCGTGCGAATCTGCGCGCCGATCGCCGCCACCGCCTGCAAGCTAGAGGCGCATGCGCGGTTGACGGTGTGCAGGGAGGTGGTGACGGGGAAGCCGACATGGTTGAGGGCAGTGCGAGCGGCCTTGGAGCCGCCGAGCTCAGAGAGGACGACGCCGACGGCGACGTCGTCGATGGCGGCCGGATCGAGGCCGGGAGTGCGGTCGAGGGTGGCGCGCAGGACGACCGAGAGGAGCTCTTCCGGGTAGGCGTCCTTGAGCTTGCCGCGGTAGGATTGGCAGATAGGGGTGCGGAGGGAGGAGAGGATGACCACGTCGGTCGGGGATTTGGCCAGGACGGCTTTGATGCCTCGCGGGAGGGCGGCCATGGTGGATGGATGGCTGTGCTTGGAGTGAGAGTCGGAGAAACCCAGCAGATAAAGTGAAGGAGATAGTGTGTTGATGTTGAGTTGGTCTTGAGCGCGAAACTCAGCACCGTCTCAAGCAGGCAGTTCTGGATCAAGATACCCAACACAAGAAATGCCAAACAGTCAATCCAGCCAGTCCAAACGCCAGGGTATCTCGAACAGTCAGAAACAAAACAGAAACAAAACTAAGAAAGAAGGACGAGATGTAAAATAAACGCAACCCGGCGAGTGAGGTTCCCGTCCCGGGATAACGTTTCACTCGCGGCCGCGACGGCGGTGGAGAATGCACGCCCTCTCCCCGGCATTCGGCAGTGGGGGGCGGGGCATTTCCCAGGCCGGTCGCAGGCCGGAGGTGACTGGACGGCAATGGTTGTCGGCAGCACGGCTCTCCACTTTGGGGTAAACACCTCCATCAAGCCGGGCCGGGAGTAGGTTGTGTGAGTTTGAGAAACTTCTTGGCGATGCCCACTGGATATCCGGACGCTGGGTCCACGGGTTTGACATAAGCAGGAGTCATGACTCGAAGGAGCTCACCAGAAGCATATCAACGACCGCTTTCTGTTCATCGGGTATCCATTGACTGGGCAATTAGCCCGAGCTGGATCAAACTCAGCGACAACCAGGATCTTCTATCCGGTTTGACAGCACCGATCCGACGTTCCTTCAATACTCAGACACACGAGAAGCCATCCATAACATGGAACCCACAAACGCCAGTCGATTTCTCCGTCCCAGGTTTCCCGACATCAATCTTCAAACTGGTCCTCCATGGGCAAATCCGGCCGAAAATAACCCACAAAACAAAACACATGGCCATGAACAATGAAACATCATCCAACATGTCTTAGCTCTCATCCGCTAATACTCCCTCCCATAGCGTATCCCAAGCCCCACCCGCGGCGGTTCCCTCAACCCTCCAACCTCCCTAAGCTTCTTGGTAGGACTTGCCACGGGATCATGGACATAGCCATCTCCAACATCCCCACTACCAAACTTCCTCTTCCCCTGAGCCGACATGCCGCTCTTATTCACCCCACCGAACAATTTGGCCTGCAACTTTGCGCTCCGATCAGCCGCCGCCGGGGTGCCGTCGCGCGAGTTGGCCGCCGAGGCTGCAATTTCAAAACTCTCGCGGGGATCCCGCCGGAGCATCTCGGACGCGGCCTGGCTGGCCTGGCTTTCAAACACCTCTTCCTCCTCAGCAGGCCCACCGGATCGGTGAGAGAGCGATGCGCGTGAGTGCTGGGAGCCGCGCGAGGCGATGGACTGCAATGCCTGACGGGCGAGCTCCTGGTTGTCTTCGGCCGAGATGGTGCTTTCCCTGCTCTTGCGGCGTTGTCGATCGACAGGCGTAGCGGGACTGTCGAGGACGAAGCGGCTATGACGGTGCGGTGGCTCGGTCTGGGGGACAAGGTCGATGCCGGGAAGAAGACCCCGACCGTTGCCCGAGGTGCGGCCCTGTGGTGTGGATGGGAGGGACGACATGGATTGGACGTTGCGTGTGTGCTTGGCGGGCATGCGGGGAGCAGGCCGGTTGCCGAGCACTGGTGTCGAAGGGGCGCTGTTGTTGTCCTGGCTGAGAGCCTGCAGAAGAACGGCGAAGCCTTCCTGATTGTGGTCGCGCTGGCTCTCCCGATTGCCTGACCTGGGCGTTTGCCGGGGCGTGGCCCGCTGCTGCTGCGGGCTGCTGACCTGCTGCTTGGGGGTGACGGCGCCGTGGAACATGCCTCCCGGGCTGCAGAGGATGCGGAAGTGATCGCGGTTCTCGCGGATGCGGTTCAGCAGCATTTCGCGCTCGTCCATGAGGTTGGCGATCTCGTCCTCCTTCAACTGGATCACCTTCTTGGCCGCCTTGACCTTTCTGTGCAGGGCTTCGTTTTCCTCCAGGAGCTGTTCGTGCATGACCTTGAGCTGCAGGTACTTGGCGTAGGCCGTCTCGGTGGCAGTAGTAATGTCACGACGGGCCTGGCGAGCACACTCGGCCTGCTGCAAGGCCTGAACCTCCTTTTTGGTCATCTCATGCTCCACTTCGGCGCGCTTCGTATCCTCCTCCGCGCGGATGCTGAGCATGTTGTACTGGAGCTTGTGGTGTGCAGCCTCCATCTTGAGGCGAGCCTGCTCGGCCAGACTGGCATGGAGCATGGCACGCAGTTCCTCAACGGACGCCTCGGCAATCTGTGCCGGGGTCGGGGTAGCAAACTCGACGGGTATGCTCTCCCGCTTGACATCGGGAGCTGTGGTCGCCGGAGGGGAAAAGATGGATGCCCGTTGCGAGCCAATGTGGATGGTTGGAACTGCGGGCCCGGCCGCAGCAGCGATGGGTATTTGTGATGATGGTGGCGGAGTCAACGACGAGGGAACAACGGAGGCGGCAGCGGTGTCTTCGCTGCTTTCGGCATCTGGGGAATCGATAGGTTGTCTTGGAGAGTTGGGATCTTCGGTGGACGGGATGCTCGACTGCGATGATGAGATGGATTCATCGTCCAGAAGGGAGCTGGCCCGGCGCTCGGCCAGGCCATTGACTGCCTGGTCAACAGGCACTGGGTCTGCAGCCATCTCGAAGTTTTGACTGTCGATGTTTTCGGTCGGCGGGTGATGGGTTGGATGTTGGAAGTAGTAGCAGAATTGAGGAGAGCTAAAAATGCGACGAGCGGAGGTGTTGAGAGGCAGCAGAAAGCAACCCGGGAGCTAGGCAAGCGTCGGCACGGACGGCGAGGTGCGATTTGCTGGAGGCAATGGGTGCAATGCGGGCAATCCCACCACACCACGTCACCCCGACTTTCGGTTGGTCGGTTCAAGACGCAAGGAAAAACGAGTGGCCGTCCGGTGCGCGGTCGCGTCTCGGTGTCGACGCGGTGTCTGGCGGCGATGGTCGAGCAAGCAATGGGCCGTGGTGGATGATGGAATGCTTGACGGACGGGAATAAGGTGGGATGGCGGCGGGAATTAGCTGGCAGCCCAGTGTTGGGGGGTTGGTGGAGATTCCCCGGGTTGGGGAGTGTCTTTGCTGCTCCTGTGTTGCCCCGTGGACGGAAAGGAATGATGAAAGCGAGGGAGAAAGTGAAGGGGGCTGGCCTGCCTCCGCACTGAGGCAAGGGAAATGAGTGGGTCTGCCGTTTCCAGCTGCCACCGCTTTCCTGTTCTGGTGGCAGCTGCCAGACTCAGCCGAGGGGGGAGCTTGGGCTGGAGTGGATCCTCTGCCAAAACCTCCGAATTTACTTAGTATGGTTCATAATAAAGACAACCAACAACCAGCGCAGCGACACAAGGCAGCTTGGGACTCGAATTCATAAACAACAAAAATCTGTTGTGATATGCTCGGGCTGTTTCTAAGCCCATCTCTGGCCCTCACCAGCCACAAGTTACTGCTCGCCCCAGCCCATTTCCCCAACCTTCCCGGGGTCGGCGCTTACGGCGTCCGTCGGCGGTACACGCCCAGTCCCGCTGACTTTCGGCGACATAAACTTGCAGCTCGGCTGAACTTGTCAGCCACAGAAAGGCAACCTTATACCGTACGGGGTACCTTGCAGAAGCTGCCTTTTCCTCGAGATGGCTCTTTCATTCGAGGTGTTTCGAATATAAGGCTTTGTCCCTTCCACCTAAACTTAACTCGTGATGGACGATCGCGTGTGACCTCTGCCGTCTTTCCATAGTACAGAGATGATGGTCAGCATCCCATTCTTGCCCCGCGCCGAGCTTGCGTCAGCATCTCAAGCTCGATGGAGCAGGACCTGAGTATCTGGTAGCCGCTGTGCTGCGTACTTCACAGCTCAGGGCTTGTCCATGTCAAGCTTGGTCAACAAACCTTAGTTCTCGGGCTCTTAGCACAGGGCTGCGCCTCAAAGCCCAGGCTCACCTTCCACCACCCCTGAAAATAAGACAAAAGCACAGCATCTCAACCTTTCCGGCTTTGCCGTTTTAATATGAACCCGCTGGCCTTCTCTCCCAGTAGCTGGATTTTTGTCTTTCCCGTATGACTGATAATAATAATAATAATAATAATAAATCCTCTCTTGTTTCCACCATTCATTTGCGCATCCAGCCACATCGATCCTTAGATACCATCAGCTATTATTGAGCATCTCCAACTCATTCTCAGCTGTCCATCCTTGGACCCGTCCCGAACTACATACGTAGTACATACAAACAACACCATGGACAACCAGTCGAGCCAGCTGCCCGACTCAGAACCCCAACCCTCGGCAAACACCCCTCCGCTATTGACTTCATCCCAGCTCCACGCTCTCTTCGACATTCTTACCCACCACAACACCTACGCCGAGGCCGAGAGCTTCAAAGAACCCGGTGTAATCTCCAAGTATGGCTATCCTTTTACTGGTAATCTCGGATCCTTCACGCCACTGCTGGCTGGGGTGCTCCGGAGCATCGTCCTGCCCTTCCCGGGGGTCCGGGACTTGCCAGGCGACTTCTGGAAAGTCCGGTTCCAGGGTATTATGAACTCACTCGCGGCCGCGGGGCTGTCAGAGTCCTACGATAAGGGGGTCATGGGTGTTAGGAAGAGAGTGGCCACCGCTGCATCGTCCATCCATGAAGTCGTATCCAGGGGGCTGTTGGGTGGTCTCAGACAAACCGCTCCCAGGGATCTCTATGGCGAGTACGACAGAACCAGTGCCGAGGACTTGAACCGGGCATGGGATGATGTTGTCCATGAGGCGGTTTATGGGGACTTGGTACGCGAACTCTTCACCTGGGTCGCCGATAAGAAGAACCCCGAGGATCACTCCCCTGCAGTACGAGCGGCCGTGGACTACATCATCATTCAGTAAGTTCTCAAGCACGGAAACGGGAAGATTTGCGGAAACAAGCCACTGACTCTCCTAGTCTCGCAACTGTGGTTCACCATGCTATGATCGTGTCGCCCGAAGGCCCCTATTTGTTGAAGCTCATCGAAAATGTCCACAAGCTGTTGCCATACTCGTTGGTGAAGCAGACCCTCCGTGTAAGCAACGCAGCGACTATGATCAACGGGATGTCCAAGCTGTTCCTGGCCAAGCTGAGCGTCGGTGCCATCTCCAACTGGGTCGGCTTGACTCAAAACGCCGCCGATGGCATGAACCTTCTCCAAAGGTATCACGGGAAGTTCTCAACATCATATCAGAAACGAAGCTGACCGCTTGCTCAGAATTATCTGGGCCGTCTTGTCCTATGACGCCCACGATTTTCGCAAGTGTGCCGATGCCATTGAGAACTCCAAAAGCAACATCAACCCGCCAAAAGAATACTTTTCCGCCATCAAGCATTTCGTAGGCCGGCCCAAGTCGGAACACGACGAGGTCAGGGCATGGAGCCTCCGCACCGGAAAGTCTATGGTCGTCGCCATTCTGGAATTCGAAGCCCCCGAGCTTTCCACAGCCTTGACGACGATTCAACACAGACGATGCCTGGATTACCTCTCTGCCTTGCTCTCGGCCCGGGACCGGGACGAGATTATCAACGTGCTGTGCCGCCAGAATCCCGACCTCCTCACGCAGGCTGTCCGCGACGCTGTGGCCGCCTGCGAACCCATGATTCGGACACTCCACGAGCACGTCGACCTGCGGGAGCATGTTTCGGCCGTCCAAGATTTCATCTCCGAGTTCATCAGCGTCAGCCAAGGCAAGAAGCGCCCGTTTGAATCATCCCTGGCGGGAACCAAGTCGGACCCTTCAGAGCCCCAGCCTCCCTCGGTTGAGGACTACGTCCTGCTCATCCGCAACAACCGCCACCTCCTATACAACTTACTCACCCAAGTGGCCAGCCAATGTCCCGAGATCCGCGACATGGTTCTGAACTGGGCCGAAAAGACCGTCAAACTGTTCCGACAGCCTCCCGATCTCACAAACAACCCGCCCATCCCCGTCACCTCCTGCGATGCCAAATCCCGTCCCGGGGCTGCTGGGAAATTCAGCGGTCCCCTCCAATCCCTCTTCGCCTCCCTCCCATCAGAAACCCAATCCTGCCTCCTCCCCATCCTCGACGCGCACGCAACCTACCTCGCCCGCCTCGAATCCCTCTCCCGCATCCGCATGCAACACATCCTCGACAACCTCTCCTCAACCACCTCCGCTCCTACCAACGGACAGCAGGCAAATCCAACATCACCCCTCTCACCACCACACACCCCATCCTCAGCATCCTCCCACCTCTCCCCAACCAGCTCAGACCCAACCCCAACTCCACTCACTCCAACCTCTTCACCACCACCAACAAGCCCCTCCTACCTTTCCCCCTCGTTCTGGTCCAGTCTCTCCATCTCCCGCTCGCGATCTCGGCCGCCGACACCTACACCCACATCCACGCCTTCTCTCAGCAACCCAACATCGCCTACCCCGGCACCACCGGTAACCACCACCACCATCACTACCCAAATAATGGTGACCACCGACCTGGTGGTCCGAGTAATTCAACCCTCCTATTCCGGCCCCGGGGTCTTCATGTCCCGCTGGCGGGACTTGTTGGATACCACACTCATCACTCCTGCCTCTTCCTCCGCCGGCTCTTCCTCTTTCGACTTTTTCGGCCGCAAAGATGATTACAAGGGACAGGAACTACCCTTCCGCACAGGGAGGGACGTGTATGCCCTCCTTGCCAGGGGGAAGGCTGCTACCACTACTACTCCTACTACTCCTACCATTGCCACCACCGCCATCAGAACTGGCACTTACGACAAAGCTGCTGCTGCTGTGAATGGCAGCCCGTACGCCCCCAGTTCCAGCACCTGGGGCGACTTTGCCCGGCAAAAACGCGACGAAGAGGAAGAAGCGATGGGCCTGGGCAGGGGTGAAGTGCCGGACGTGAAGCCGGTCGTGGAGGCATTGGGGGAAGGGTTTAAACGGCTGGTTGAGGGACTGGTAGTTGAGGAGGAGAAGAGGGTGGTGTATCAGAACTTGGCAGGGTTGTTGGACTTTTGAGGCTGGATTAGTCTTGCAGGTTGCCTCCACCGTGTCTAAGTGATGGTGAGTGGGTTTGCGGAGAGAGGACACAGATGGGTTGAGTATCGCCTGCCATCTAGGGACAGACAGAGGAGTCGCATCAATTCAAGTCACCTCCAAGCAGCCATCGTGGCAAGAACAAAAGTTTGGGGGGTTTGTGAATCAAAGTTGCATTGATAGAGCCCTAACTAGCCACTCCATTCCCATCTGGATATCACAATGTCTAAACCCATGATAAACCCATTCCATTAATCCTCCTCCAGACTCCTCCTCCTAACCCTTCATGCTAATCGATCCGAAACCAAACCCAACCGATTCGTTTCCTCCCCATGATTGACAGTCACCTCTTCCATCCCCGGCGATGTTCCGCAACCCGTACCGGTGAGTTGTGTGCCCAGAGTTGACATTGACACGGGGCTGTGGTTCCCAGTCATGGACGAAACAAGAGGAGAAAGGGCGGAAACGTGGAAATTTTGACCGGTGTCGGTTGGTGGGTCATCGAGTCATGGAGAATTTATTTGCAGCCAGTGCAAGAGCCTGAGTTGGAGTTAGTAATGGACACTTGGGAATACGGGCAGTGGGGGTGAGTGTGGGGGTTACGAACAGCCGGAGCCGCAGTTGCACGCCGAAGACTTGCCGTCACAGCCGCAGCCAGACATTTTGATGGTTGATGTGTGTGGTTTGGTGGTGTTGGGGAAGTGAAGTTGTGAGTTTGGATTTTGTGTGAGAGTCGTTGCTCTTGTGGCTTGCGTTGTAGTTGTGTTTGATGGAGAAGGGAAGTTTGGAGGTGAAAGTGGCAGAGGAGAGGGCTTCTTATAGACCAACCTGAGTGGCAACCTCCGTCTGATCTCGTTCCTGAACAATGGGTGCCTGCAGATAAGGCCGAGGCCGGAATGGCTTAGATGCGTGGTTTGTGCGGAGTTGGGAGGCTCCTTCTTGATTCTTACACTATCAATTCCAATATCTGGTCTCATGACTTCAGCCCACGGCAGGAACTACCATGCACTGCCAGGCACCACCGAGCCTGATGGAGACAACCAACGGTTCGGATGACAGTCCGAAACTCAATTATTGGCAGGAGCGTCTGCAAGCAAGCCTTGGAACATCTGCCTGCGTGACGCGTCCCTCTTCCATTCCCGGGCAAGTTCCATGGCCGAGTCGCGCGCGGTGTCCGGAAGAGGGAGGGCTGACATCGAGCCGCCGGGCGGGATCCGGAAGCCTCCCTCATCATGATTGGTCGGGGGAGCACCGCCGGGCCCCGCTTGTCGCCGGGACCCACTTGCGAGATTTGTGCGTAAAGGCCGGCCAGTCGTCCTCCCGTAGCGGCCCCGCCACCGGGAACCGATGCGGACATTTCGCGTCACGGTGGCTGCTCACAAGGCCACAAAGGCCGGGCTGCGGAAGGGCTGATGCATCGTCGCCGATGTCTGGCATGACGTCTCCGCGGGAAGCTGGGGGTTCAGAATTGGAAAGTCATTTAGGACACAGTACTCCGTAGGCCAAACTGTTTGTTGGGACCTCAACCATCGAGAGTCAAGTTGCGAGGTTGCAGGCGTCACCTCCTGTCTACGGAGTACTACCTCACAGCATCAGTGCGCGTTTGCGCATCTTACGATGAAGGATGGAGGAAACCTGTCAAATGTAGGCGACGATGCAACATTAAACACTCCGGCGAGCTTAATTGCCAGGTGCGGGCGCGCCTCAGCAAGCATCGTACGTTTTCCGTCGGTTCAGGGGCTCCTGAAACGGCGACCAGGGCACCATCTCGTTTCGACTTGAACCTGCGATGCACCACCGCACAGATGGCTTCTGGCGAAGGGACAATATAAGAATTGGGGATGAGATCAACAACTCCGTGTTGTGATGATGATCTAATTATCATCACTCTCAGCGTCCAGGCGCATTGTATTATTTTTTTTATTATTTTTCTTTGTATTTTAGTAAACAATAATCTCTTAATTTTCCCCTGCTGGCAAGGGATCAACCACCCCATTAATCTTCAACATGTCATCCTTCCCACCTCGCGACCGGGCAAGCACCATTCCGCCGGCTGGGCGGCCCAATTCCACGAACCCCAGGCCCGGGAGCACCGCTTTCCCCAGAGTTCCCCTGGGCGCCGACGCCCCGGCACCGCTCCGGCTTCCGCGCCGTGACAACAACCCGCCGAACAACCCACCCCCGAGATCCGGAGCTCCGAGCCGAGCTCCCTCCCGAGCCCCGAGCAACGCCACAAACAACACCGCCAACCCCCGGCCTCGGGCATCCACCAACCCAAACAACAACAACAATCCGCAGCCCCGAGCTGCCGCAAACCCAAACACCACCACCAACCCCCGACCCCGGGCATCCACCACGCCCAACGTCAACCCCCGCCAGCCCCCATCCGACTTTGGCACCCGGAGCCGATCCGGCTCTCTCTTCGGCGATCGCGGCCCCACCACCAACCTGAACCGTAACAACGACAACCGGCGCAACTCCCTCTTCGGCGAAGCCGGCCCAACCGGCAAAAAGGGCTCCCTCTTCGGCGAGCGCGGGCCAACCTCCAACATCGGCAGCCGCACAGGTTCTCTTTTCGGCGACCGGGGGCCGACAAGTCTCGGGGGAGCCAACAGGCCACAAAGGACGGGGAGTTTCAACAGGGGAAGGTCGGGGTCCGGATCAACGATGCCGCCGCCCAAGGGCCCGGATCCGAACGATGCGGCGACCAAGATTCAAGTGAACCAGACGTATGCCATCTCCATGATGGCGAGCCCGGTGAACGTGGTGCCGTTCCCGCTGGCGATTCCGTTGGGGATTGCGCTGTTGTTGGGGTCACAGGCTAAGGGGAAGGGGAGTGGGTTGCCGCCGAGGAGGGAGGGGGTGAGGGCTGCTGCGTGAGGGAGGATGGGGGTTGGGTTGAAGATTTGTGTGAGGGGGCGGATACGGGATGTCTTGCTCCCTGGGGTTATACTTAGCCTTAATGGCCTGGAGGCTGATCATATGCTTCAATATATTGCTTCGCTTCTTTCATCCGTCACGTCATGATCCTCTCCGTCAATGTTCATGGAATTTGTAAGTCTATTTACCACCGCTTGTCAACAATGGAGCATTCCTTTCGAGAGACTCTAAGGGTAACCATGGTGTCACTTTCCTCATGGGACCATCCGACCAAATGATTTGTTCCTTCAAGAAGGAAGTTGCCAACCAGATCCAAGTAGACATGTGCTGGAGTTTCTAAACTCATCAGTCCATTTAATGGTAGTCAACCTCGAAGTCTAAGGCACCTATCTCTTCCGCTCTTCCACCTCACTCTGGCTTCTCACACACAGAACCTCGAGTTCACGTTTCAGTCCGTTGCGATACTACTATGCGTTTCTCAATCCTCTTCGCCTTGGCCAACATAGGCCTGTCAGCCGCGTGCGCCTTGTCCTGGGCAGAGAGGAATGTGATGCTTCGGCTCACCTGCCTCAAGACACTGGTGAACAAGGCTTATGAGAAAACCAAGGACTTAACAGATCACGATGGTCCTGGTCCATGGGAGGTACATCATTGAACCACTCGTTTTGGCATGTCAGTCCTATTGATACTAATCATAGCAAACTGTTTCTCAAACCAGGCCGCGATCAACAGCATCTTCGATGTCTCCATGGACATGAAGATCATCTCCATCATCGCTGACAGGACCAAGTGCACGGGAAACGACGCAGTCGACGTCAGCACCGAGTTTTACGAGGTCGAGGCCGTCTTTACCGACACGCTGCGCCGGCTCACGGAGCTGGGCAAGAATGGAGCGCTGGCTGACAATCCCAGGATGAAGCACTACGTGGCCCAGCTCCTTGAGCAGGTAGACATTCAGGAGGAAGTGAGTTGGCAACATCGGCATCTCCATATACATAATATTGACTCGGAATATCCAGGACCTTTTCCAGGTGCTTTGGGAAATCACTGATGCAGACTCGGCGCGGTCAACGCTGGTGGCAATGCAGAAACAGGTGCGAGGGGTGCAGGAAGATGCTGCGGCTGCGTACCGAGGATGATGGAGGAGAGACTGGACACCCCGGTGGTGAGACATGTCGTCGAGACTGGGAGTTTATGGTGGGGAGTTATCCAAACGGAGGACAGGTCAAGTTCCGAGCCTGAGTGGATTGACACCTACAAGGGCCTGGAGGCTCGTTACACGGTTCAATTCGGATTCTCTCACCTTCTCATGGTTGGCTTTCGGTAGCAGGTCGCACCTTCTATCTCAGTTGTTGAACAGTAAAACATCTGATTAGCTCCGTCATTGAGATCTTCCTGTCATGAGATACCTATTACTACGGGCATTCTCTGGGGACAATAACCCGAATCCAAGTAGACCATGGCAGCATACTGCCAGCTAAGAGGTTCCTGCCTGAAATACAATCGTATTATTTACAAACAAAGAAAGCTTAACAGCCTCCGGGAAGTCTTCGGATCATCTCTACCTGATTCCGAGGCTTTCGGGGTCTTTTGAAGTTTTATTTAACCTCGGGCCACTGCCAGTTACTTTCCCTCCGCCGATCTCTTCCTTTTCCTACCCATTTCTTCCACACTTTCCCCTTTACTTTCTACCACCAACCTCTACCAACACACTCCATCCACCCAAACCTCCAAGTATACCATCACAATGCGTCTCTTCATCTTCCTCACCCTCCTTACCTTGGCCATCCTTGGTTTGGCCTACCCATGCGGTGACCAAGAGAGGGACGTGATTAACCGACTGAACTGCCACCGCGACCAAACCAAGCTGGCTATCGACCAGGCCAAGACTCTGGACGACACCGGCGGCGGCCAGTGGATGGTACGTTAATTGTCTCCTTGTCTCTTGTTCAGTTTCTGGATTGAGTATGTCTGTTTGAGTCACCCACTAACCATCTTTCCCTCCAATTAGTTCACTACTGCCGGCATCGAGGAGCTCGCTAGCGACATCAAGACCACAGTCGCGATCAGCAACGAGTCCCACTATTCTGGACTCAGCACCACCAGCACCCTGCTCGGCAGTTACCACGAGTTTGGAACCCAAGTTACCGAGCTCATGAAGATCCTGATCGCGCGCGGCAAGGCCGGGGCTCTGAATCTGCTTCCGTCCCAGAAGCAGCAGGTCCATGACCTGCTTGTCAGGTTCCAGGAGAGTGAGGGCGTGAGTTACTCTTCCTGACTCTCTTTGTTTGCTTTTGGAGATGATCAAGAATGAATCATTGACGAGGATCGTCGTTCAGGGCCTGGCCAATTTCCTCCACACCCTTTTGGACGACGAGGATGCGCGTCGTGCGCTCCATCGGATTCAGAGGGCGCTGTTTGACGTGGAAAGGGACGCGATTGCTGCATACCAGGGTTGATGAGACATGGAGGAGTGACAAGGCATCTCGGCGGTGATACTTTCGTGGAGGTAATACTAAAGTGATGACCGGGAGCCATGTAGACGGGAACGGTCATGGCTAAACAGGGCAACGTCCGCTGAACGGGGTGAACTTACGAGTTGAACGGCCAGAAGGCCAGTGGCCTCTCTCAATTTGATATATTGCCGTACATCTTCTCGGCGTGTGATGGACGAGCTTATGATTATCCTCCTAACTCGTGAAAACAGCAAATCGTCGTTGGCATATGTCACAGGCTCTCTACAATGTCGTGCACAGCGTTCTGCCGAACGAAACTGATCGTTCCTCGCTGCATCGGATGCAGATCGCATTGTCCGAGGTGGAAAAGGACGCGATCGCGGCTTTTGAGATGTAAAGGGGTGCCGAGCACCGCGGCCGTTACTCATAGGAAACGACAGTGTGGTGGGAAGGGTGATTAGAAGGACGGGAAACCTGCCAGAGGGGATAATCGGTTCAGAAGCTCATGAGACACCCCTCTAAGGAGGCAGATAGGAACACGTCCAGTGTTTTGAAAGGGCCATCTCATTCTGGTGGTTTCGTATGCTTCCCTCTGGCAACAGTCGGGATGCTCCTGTCTCTGTACACGTATCGTAAAGAGGCGTAATATTACACTAATGCCGTCCCGGCGCACCGGCCCCGGATCCGCGCTGCATTCCAAGATCAGACGTGCATGGGTGCCCGCTTCTTTCCGAGCTCTGCTCTCGACGACGTCACCCGACTCCGAACCGGCAGCAAAGGGGCGCACCAAGGACGGCAGAACACAACCATGATGCCGCGCTAGAAACCCGTCATGTCTCTCGAGGCTCACGACACAATAATACCCGAATTACACAAAACTGGCGACAAGGACCACGAGGATGCCCTTGTGCGCCGCGACCGTTTCCACCATCCCCTAGATCCCAATCCGACCACCGCCGCGACATGAGGTTGGCTCCGAACCTGGGCCGACTCTCCTCCTGCACGGGAGCGTCGCTCAGGCTTGGTCTATGTCCTCACGCTCCTAGGACCGTTATTCGACCGCCACAACTGCGTCCTCGCAACTTTTCGTCCTATGCGCACCTTCTTCGATTGCGAGCCCAACCAAGGAGGAGCACTCGTCATGGCGCCCCGCGTACCCTCCTCGCCGCCGCCGGCACCGGGCTGACTGCGGCCGCCTTTCTTGAGCTATCTGAAAAGGGATCAAATACAACCGGCGAGACACGGGAGAAGTGGATGCTCGAAGTCTCCGACGCGGAGATTCGCAAATCCGCGAGCGAGGAGGACACGGCGAACTTGTCCTTGCCACAGCAAATTTTGCTCTATCTGGACCTCTACGTCTGGGAGCCGTTATGCACAGGATTCCGATTTTTGCAACTCGTCGTCATATTTGTGCCTGTCATTATAACAGTGCCCGCCATTTGGACGGGCCGGCGTATTCCGGAGCGCGGCAATGAGCGTTCGGGCGCGTTGTGGTGGTACGGCTTCCTGGTTCGGTCCATGGAGAGGGCAGGTCCGGCTTTCATCAAGGTACCTATTGTGATGCCGAATTCCCCGAGACGCTGCAATGTGACCTCTGGGCTAACATGGCGGTTTCCAGCTCGGACAATGGGCAGCCTCGAGGACCGATATCTTTCCCAATGAACTTTGCGACATCATGTCGAAACTGCACTCGAATGCTCCTGCACACTCTCTCCACGCGACGAAACGTATCATTATGAAGGCTTTCAACGGCCGCGATTTTGATGACATATTTGACGAGTTCGACGAGACGCCTCTTGGAGTCGGCGCCATTGCCCAAGTCTACAAGGCCAAACTCAAGCCCGACCTCGCCCGTCCAGGGGATGCGGATATCGCGGGGGGGCCGGCCGACCTCCGGGATGCGGTTCGCAGGAACGTCGGGACGGTTCTCAAACGCACCCCTCGGCGCGTCCCTTCGTCGTACGTGGCTGTCAAGGTGCAGCACCCTGGCGTCGAGAGGACGGTTCGCCGCGATCTGCGCATCATGCGCTTTTTCGCGTCCCTCATCAACTCGATTCCCACAATGGAA
Organism: Mycothermus thermophilus; assembly: GCF_041956435.1. Lineage (NCBI taxonomy): Eukaryota > Fungi > Ascomycota > Sordariomycetes > Sordariales > Chaetomiaceae > Mycothermus > Mycothermus thermophilus. The sequence continues at coordinate 3,310,189 of NW_027191430.1, forward strand.
TGGCTCTCGCTGCCTGATGAAGTCGACCAATTTGGAGAGATGATGAAGCTGCAGTTGGATATGCGCATCGAGGCGACGAACTTGTCCAGGTTTCGGCGCAATTTCAAGGACAGGACGACTGCCTGGTTCCCGTTCCCATACACCGACTTTTGTACGCGTCACGTACTCATTGAGGAGTTTGCTCACGGCATTCCTCTGGCCGACTTCCTGGCCAACGGCGGAGGCGTATTCCAGCACGACATTGCCACCGAGGGCTTGGACGCCTTCCTCCGCATGCTCCTGCTGGATAACTTTGTGCACGCCGACCTTCACCCGGGCAATATCATGGTGCGCTTCTACGAGGCTGAGCAGCCCAACCTCCCCCTGCGGCGCACCAAAGAGCATCCTAGAGCCGCGCCTCAGGCCGACGTGACGGAAATGGTGCTGTCCAGGCTGCGTCCGTACCGCCACAACCGCGACCTCTGGATCGCCGAACTGGAAAAGCTCGACCGCGAGGGCTACCGGCCGCAGTTGATCTTCATTGACACGGGCCTGGTGACGGAGCTCAACGATACCAACCGGCGCAACTTCCTCGACCTCTTCCGCGCCGTCGCCGAGTTTGACGGGTACAAAGCCGGCCACTTGATGTGTGAGCGATGCCGGCAACCGGACGCGGTGCTGGACAAGGAGGTGTTTGCTCTTAAGATGCAGCACCTCGTGCTCGAGGTGAAGAGCAAGACGCTCGCGCTGGGCACGGTTAAGATCGGCGACATCCTGCAGCGAGTGCTCGAGATGGTGAGGCAGCATCACGTCCGGCTGGAGGGCGACTTTGTCAATGTGGTCATCAGTATCCTCCTGCTGGAAGGGATCGGGCGCAGTCTTGATCCAGACGTGGATCTGCTTAGCAGCTCGCTCCCGATCTTGAGGCAGCTCGGCACGCAGAGCGGGAAGGAGATGGTCAAGGAGCGCGACTGGGCCATGTTGAAGATTTGGGTAGGCCTCGAGACGAGGAAGTTTATGAAGGCGAGCGCAGAAGATGTAAGTTTCTTTGTTGCTGACAGTTTGTCGGTGTCATGCTAATTCCTCGCGCAGGTCGAGAGATGTGTCCGCTACGATCTCCTTTCTCCTAATATTTAAATAGGCGCAACTGTTACACTATCGAATCGGTTGATGGTATATCGGATAGACTTGGTGGGCGTGTGCTACAAACAGATCGGATGTGCATTGGATTCGGAGCATGGTTTGATACTGGACTTGTTCTTGTGAAGAAGACATTGCGCCATACTACGAACATATGTCCATATGCGGAAATAGACGATAGCTGTGTCTAGAGTAACGATCTATCTTGCGAGTAGTTAGGTACTATTCATTATTGACACTTCTCTCGCATGGCCTGGGAGGTTGAAGGTCTGACATCACACAGCATGGACGGTGGAACATTGAACCTGTCTCGGCTTGGTGCGGCTCCACTCATTGATGCAAATCTGCGTCATGCTTGGCACATTTTCTTCCCGATTTCACGCGCTGTCCCCACTCAATTTTCTTATCGCGGAAATCGACTTCTCAAGATCGATTCCTCTCCAACACCACAAAGTCGACGCTCCATCGTTCTGGAAGGGCGTTGATCTGCATTCCGAACGACTTGTTTTATTTGGATCTCACCGGTTTCAAACTTATCCACGATGGGTTGGTTCTGGGCGGATGCCCCGGCAGCGCCGGCAGTGGCCCCCTCTCACAAACATCTCTCCAAATCTGGCTCCCCTCCGGTAAGTTGTTTCTGCTCGACATATCTTGATGCGCCCATGCAAACATCTAACCGTCTGGACAGCCGGGATGCCCAATGCACAAGCCCGCCGCCGAGGCCCTCAAGCCCGCTGCCTCTTCTTGCCCGGTACCCCACGGAAACCCCTCGGCCAACGCCGCCCTCTCGTCCTGCCCGGTCCCGCACGGCAATCCCTCCGCCAGCGCAGCCCTCTCGTCGTCGTCGTGCCCCGTCCAACACGATAGCCCGAACGTTGCGGCTGAGGAGCCGTCGCTCCTGTCCAAGCTCAACCCCCTCAACTACATGTTCCACTCCATCTCGCAAGAACGGGCGCCGAACCAGACCTACGCCCTGCCCACGACCCGCGACCCGTCGTCCATCCCGCGCGGATCGGGAGACGGCAACTGGGAGTACCCCTCCCCGCAGCAGATGTACAACGCCCTGCTGAGGAAGGGGTATACCGATACCGACATTACGGCCGTCGAGAGCATGGTGGCGGTGCACAACTTTTTGAACGAGGGCGCCTGGGCCGAGATTGTTGAGTGGGAGCGCCGCTTTGCCAGGGGTTTGTCCCGGGGTTGGGCGGTCAGCAAGCGCGGAGAAGAGAATGCCGAGTTGGAGCTGAGGAGGCTCGAGGCCCAGGAGGGTGGACAGGTTACCCCGAGCCTTATCAGGTTCCAGGGCCGGCCCAAGGATTTGACGCCCAAGGCGGCGATACTGCAGATGCTGGGACGGGTGTATCCGTCAAAGTTTGGGTAAGTCTGGCTCTGGACATGCACGAAAGGATCTTGCTTGTCAGAGACAGGGATATGTTTGGTTAACACATTGTGTGACACATGATAGAACCGAGCCCCCGTTTGACCGCCACGACTGGTACGTTTCGCGCGAGGTGGACGGCCAGAAGAAGGAGGTCCGTTATGTTATCGATTTCTACTCGGCGCCGCCGGAGCCGACCGGCGAACCCGTTTTCTACCTCGACGTCCGGCCAGCCATGACACCCACCGGAGCCGTCGAGAGGTTGATGAGGTGGGGTGGCGACGTGTGGTGGAGGGCATCGGGCGGCGTGGTCCGCGAGGCCAACAAACACAAGCCACAGAGCTGATCTATGTGCATACTTGCGAACATAGGTGCCGATGGCACGATGTGGATTTTGGTTGGGGGATCACGAAAGGCTGGCAATATCCCGATTGGCGTTTGAGGGTTCATGGGATTCGGGTGGGTGCAAGATGCATTTGTGCTTGGGCTTGTTGAAAATTCCGGGATCATTCGGACTTGTAACCTCTCTACTCTCTCTC
>NW_027191430.1:3314602-3342752 GCF_041956435.1 Mycothermus thermophilus
CTCTACTCTCTCTCTCTCTCTCTCTCTCTCTCTCTTTCTCGTTGTTTTTTCTCTCTCCTCATTGTGTGGCCTCATCTCATGCGTCTGCTCTGGACATATCTTGCATCCAAGAACCCTTGCCAACATTCGGAGAAGCATCTCGTAGTCCAGCCTTTTGCCTCGTCACGCTCTTCAAGTCCAATCGGGGGTTGATGAGATATCCCGAAACATCCTTTTGCTTGGCGCTATTCACGGTTTGGGGATAGCGTCATGTCACTTTGCCCAAGGATTGCGCGACCGGACGGGAGGGAGATCTGCCGCGGTGCCAAGCAAGCCCGGCAACCCGGACTGGGCAAACTGTTGGCACCCCACCCTTCCCGCTCCCCGCCCGCCGCGTCGGTCTCGGGTCCACGGGGGCTGACTTATATCTTTCCTCTTATAGAGCGCTTCCGCTGTCCTACCGAGGCAGTGGCATACACATATGTTGAGGAACCCCCACGATCGCAACCCTACTACTGCTACTACACACCGCGGAAGAAGTTGTGCAACGTGAAACTGCTTTCTGGCAGCTTTTGTGAGACACATCAACGACAACAGCCAGCAAAGTCCGTACATACAACACTCGATCCGATCACCGCCATGCCGGCGCAACCCCCCAACGAGACTGCGAATCAGGGCGTCCAGCCCCCCCCCAACAACAGCAACAACAGCAACAACAAAGAACAAAGCGTCGATGTCCCAGACCTGCGGACACCGCCCCACCCGGAGCCGGACGATGAGAACAACGACGACGCAGCGAAGTCGGTCGCCGGGTTTAGTCATTATTCCCATGATTTGAGTGTGCGTGTTTTCTTTTCTTTTCTTTCTTTCTTTTTTCTAATATCTTTTTCTTTCTTTTTCATCCTGAAGAGGACTTTCAACCACTGGACTGCTACTTACTGTTTTGCTGCGCGAGCTTGGGGGAGACACTCTCGGCAAGCCTTCTTGTGTTTTCTTTGTTCTTGTCGTCGCGTCATGTCGCCTCCCACTGCTCCTTGGCTGACCGGACTTCAGGTCGATAATGACTACACCGATGACGAGGCGAACGGGGGTGGAATGTTGGCGATTACCCCCTTTCTTTATTCTCTCTGTTCTTGATGTTTTGGGACGCTGCTAAAACAGGGGTTTCGGGGACTGCAGAACCTCGCCGTCAAGCGCCTCGGTCGCGTCGAGTGTGTATGAGTTTGTCGAGGAAAACGGCCGGACGTGGCATAAGTACAAGGAAGGGAGTAAGTATCGACTCGGCCTTTGGTTAGGCCTGGATATTTCTGCCCTGGATCGGACAGGATGGATACGGAATAGGTGTTACTGACGGTGATGCGCAGAGTACTACCTCCCGAATGACGCGGTAAGGAATCACCACGAGAGCCAAATCCCTCCGGGTAGATCCGACGAGTCATGACAGGCGCTTACTTTTTTCCTCCTCCCATATTAGAAAGAGCAAAGCCGCCTCGGTAAGTCTCTTCCCCTCGAAGTTCTCTCTTCTTTTTCTCCTTGTCCTTTTCTGCGATCATCGGGAACAGCGGGCTGATGTTTGGCCAGACTACCAACACAAAATCTCCAAGATCCTGCTTGGCGGCAAGCTTTCGCTGGCACCTGTCGAGAATCCTAAGCGCGTGCTTGATCTGGGAACTGGCACCGGCATCTGGGCCGTCGAATATGGTGAGTTTTGTTGTATATAAAAACTCCAGAACAGCAGAGAAATTCCAAAAACCCACACCCCTTCACCCCTTGACCCAATCCCCCGAGTTAGCTACTAACTCGTCCCCCGCCATATAGCCGAGCAACACCCCAACTCCAACGTGTTGGGCGTCGACCTCAGCCCCATCCAGCCCGAATACGTGCCGCCCAACTGCGTGTTCGAAGTGGACGACATCGACGACGACTGGGTGTATCAGCACAAGTTCGACTTCATCCACGCGCGCTACCTGCTCCCCTTCGTCAAGAAGAAGTGGCCCGTCCTTTTCAAGGACATCTACGACAACTTGAACCCGGGCGGCTGGGTCGAGAGCCAGGAAACTATCGTCTACTTCCAGGCTGTCGACAACAGCCTCGAGGGTACGGCGCTGCAGCGCTGGAACGCGCTGCTGCTCGAGGGCATCCAGAAGACGGGCCGCAGCGCCACCGAGGCGGTGCGCGTCAGGCACTACCTCGCCGAGGCCGGCTTCGTCAACATTCGCGAGAAGAAGTTCGCGGTGCCCATGAACCCGTGGGCCAAGGGCAAGGAGCAAAAGGAGATTGGCTCGATGCAGCTGGTCAACAACCTTGAGGGCATCGACGGCATCACCATCGGCGTTTTCACCCGCGTGCTGGGGTGGAAGAAGGAGGACGTGGACAAGTTGCTGGTCGATGTCAAAAAGGACTTGGCAAACAAGAATATTCATGCCTACATCACCATGTAAGTGCTCTCTGCTCTTCTCGTGCGATCCGAGTAGCCTGGAGGCATTCGCTTGCTGACTATTGGGGATTTCGTTCAGACTGGTCGCCTGGGGCCAGAAGCCACTCTAGATGGCAGCGGGGGAGATGGGCTTGCTTTCTTTGTTTCGTTTCCCCGCGCCTGGCTCATCAATATTTGATCAGAGCGTGACAGACCTCTGAGGAATCATGGACGCCATATTTATCAATATAGTGAACTTCAAATCCTGCAACATCTTTCCGTCCGTTGTATTTTCCCATCTGCCGTTGCCGCCCTTGAGTCCGTCCGAGCCATGCCTAATAAGTGCCCTATTTCCTTCAACTACTCAGGCATCTAGGTACATACACATAGGCATTCGCACAGCTAGTAGGAGCACTCATCATGGATCACGTTTGCCTTGACTTAATGTAAGGGGGAGTATTACTTCTGAACTGACGACATCCTAGGACCGCCGCCAACGCCATCCCAACCATTGTCATGATGCCTACGACAATCATCATGACTCCTGACATGCCACCAGCACCTGGCAAACCTCTGCCAGTCTTGGAAATACCGTTGACAGCACCGGATCCGCATCGCCAATCCCAAGGTCCGCGTCGGACGACGTTCTCGCCGCTGCCGCCATCCACGAACTACCTTTTCCCGGTGCCTGGGTAAACTCTTTTCAAGTCGGGCGTTGCCCGAGATGACATGACGAGCTAAAAGGACCTGGCGGCGGCGTCAGCAGAATGGACCCCGGATTCGGGGTAGACGTCTCCGGGTATGATAGGGGAGAAGGAGTTTATGTGCTTGTGCTTCAGCTCACTCCTTCACGGTGGATTTGATCTTTTGGGTGCTTAGTATTATGGAAGGGAGGGAGGTTGTTGACATTGGAATGCACGTATGAAAAGCGCGTTGATAAGAGCTCACGTCTCCCTTGCGCCCGCACACTCGCACCCGGAGACGGAATTCCCTAGCAAACAATGCGGAGATAAGACGCTGAAGTTTACAAGCCGGAGGTAGTCCCGAGAAATGTTCTGGCATGCGGTGGGTCAACAACGGGAATGAGATTCCCAGAGGGAGACGCAAACAACCGCCAGTTCGCTGCTATATAATTGACGGGGATGAAGCGAGCATCTCGGGACTTCTGGTGCTATTTGCCGCAACCTCGCTCTCCTCCTTCTCCTTCTTCGTGTCTTACTGAGGTGTCATCGAGTAACAACATTCCTCATGATATTTACTTCTTCCAGACCTTCATTGTGAACCAACTTGCCCAACATCATCATCATCAGCTTCAGTTTCAGCCGCCAACTCCCAAACTCCGGCCTCCTCAGCCCAACCCAAAAGGGGAGGTAATCCACCACCACAACCCTCGACAAGAACACCATCCCATGCCACGTCTTCCTACCAGCAACAACCCCTCCAAAATACCAATGCCGGCCCGCAACACCACCACTTCTTCCATGAAGATGGATAACATGAACAAGATGGACAACATGGACGCCAATTCCAACATGCCCAACGGAACCCAGAATTCCAAAATGATGTCCTCCATGCCCATGGACGGCATGATAATGTCCCCTGATATGGGCATGGGCATGGGCATGAAAATGGACAATATGAAGATGCCCGGCATGTCCAAGATGATGATGGGCTCCTCTTCTTCTTCCTCGATGGGCATGTCCATGCCGCGGATGACCTACATCCCTCCCCTCCGCGACGGGGCGTGCGGCACGACCCCGCGCGCGCAGCAGCAGCGTCCTATGGGGATAATGCTGCGCGAGGAGATGGGGTGGATGATGCGCGTGATGCCGCGGATGATGTGGATGATGGGGATGCGGTGCGTGGTGGGGATGGGAAGGTTGGTGGGGATGATGGGCATGCCGATGATGGGGATGGGCATGACGGGAATGGAGAAGATGGGGATGATGGGTATGGAGATGAATAAGATGGGGATGGAGGGGATGAAGATGGGCATGGACAAGATGATGCCCATGATGATGGGTATGGGCATGGGCATGGATATGATGGACATGTCCTGGGCCGAGATGGGCAACATGTGCATGCGCATGATGCTGGCGTGCATGGAGTGCTGCATGCTCATGGCCGCGGTGCCCATATGGATGATCATGCCCGGCGGCATGTTTGCCATGTGCATGGCCATGTGCGGGATGATGGTCATGATGATGTGCTGGATGATCAATGGCAAGGAGCAGATGATGTACTGCCGCTGCTGTGAGGGGATGGCGAAGATGGAGAAGCTGGATGAGAAGTGGATGTTTGTCGGCGGGATGATGATGAGGTGAGTTCTTCTCTCGACGTCCGTCTTGGACAGCTTGTTGGTGATGACCTGCTGCTAACGAAAACAACAGCTCCCGCCAGTGCCACTCCCGCACCCTGCCCATGCTCTCCCAGCTCTTCGGCCGGCGCATCCTCTGCATCTGCCAGCCCACCTACGGCATGCCCTTGGACCTGCTCTCCCTCTGCCTCCAGCGCTGCGGCCTGGGAATGCTCGCCCCGGCCAGCCGCGCCCGCCGCAACCTCTACCTGCAAATGCGCTGCGCCCTGCTCGACAACGGCATGCGCCGCGTCGTCGTCCTCTGCCACAACGACGGCGCCGTGGCCTGCTCGCAGGCCGTGACCCAGCTCTGCGCCGACCTGCCTCGCGACCGCATGTCCAAGCTGGAGATTTACACCTTTGGCGCGGCTGCGTGCGAGTTTGTCCTGCCCATGATGGACAAGGAGGAGATGATGATGAAGGAGGACGACATGGCGGCTGCGGTTGCGGATGAGAAGAAGCAGATGTCCGCCGCCGCCGCCGAGTGCGACTCGCGGGGTGTTCACGTCGAGCACTTCGCCATGACCAGCGATCCGTTCGCGCAGATGGGCGTCATGCACTGCGTTAAGCGGGATATGGAGAGCCGGTTCTGCGGCAGCGTGTTCGTCATCAACGACCGGGCTCGGTGCAATGCCTGCTCGGCTGCGAAAGCTGGGTGTTGCGGGATGGGGATGATGATGATGCCGTCGTCGTCTGCTTCGCCCATGATGATGTCCTGCTGCAATGGCATGGCGATGGAGGACTACATGATGGCGCTCTTCCCGGCCCAGATGATGATGATGGCCATGGGTATGAAGCCTTCGATGAAGATGATGATGTCCAACAACAACAACGGCACCGGCATGAACAACATGATGAACATGAACATGAACATGGGCATGACCATGGGCATGGGATGCATGATGGGAAGCAAGAACTGCATCTGCGGCAGCGCCATGGAAATGGTCATGGCCATCGACCGGGACTGTGCGGAGAAGCGCGAGATCGCGGCCATCGGGAGCTACCACGCCGCCTCGCAGGCCAAGAAGCAGATGACGATGGTTTCTTGCAGCAGCCTGCGCGAGGACGGTGGCAAGCGGCTCAGCTGGACGGGCCTTGCGGCGGCTGCGGCGGCGGGCATGGCTTGCTCTCCCGGCGCGCAGAGCAACGGCATGACTGCGGGTATGGCGGCGCTCGAGATGGCGAGGAGCGTGTGCCGCAGCTGCGAGGGCCGGATGGCCAAGGAGGTCAGCTGGCTGCCGCGGTACATGTGTGGCGAGGGCAGGATGATGATGATGGAGTGCAACAAGAACGGGATGCGTGCGTGCTGAAAGTGAGGATGAGGATGATACCTGTGGCCATGTGTGTGCCCCTGAAAGCCTCAGGTAACCTAGGCTTCACAGGCATACAGCAGTGTGCTGAGTGTTGTTGGCTGCTCTACGGAGGGCCGTCTCTCGTTATTCGTTTCCTTGTCGTCAAGTCATACTACTACACCTCCTGCTACTAATATCTATTAGTTTGGTTTAAGACCATAGATAGATCTCAAATTACCAGCCAGTCATGTCTGCCTGGACGAACCAGGACACTCAGGAATAAGTGCTTGAGGTTTAAGTCGCTACATAGTACTCATATCTCCCATGGCATGAATGCAGGCTCGATATCTCTCTGCCATCTCCTCGCTGGCAAGTGGTGAAACAGACACACAAAGCCACCCGGCCGCGCCATCTTGATACACACATACTAGCTGCACGTCTCGGAGAATAGCACACTAGGTAGTATAGCCAAGAAAGGCTTCCTCTGGCTTGCCAATCCCTCCTATCCAGGAAGCCCGTCCTCAACGGGTTGACCGTTACGAAGCAGAGGATTCCAAACCAGGGAGAGGCGCGGAATGCGAGACGGGATGGACGTGGTGAGTCTGTGACAGCCCAGACAGTTCAGCTGCTTCAGGTCACGGCACTTGCATGCCATCATCCCTTGCGCCCCGCATCGTGCGCCGTTTCGCCGTTCCAGCGTGTTTCTCTTTCTCAGCTTGTCCTCAGCCACCGTCTCGATCGACTCTGCCATGGCAGTTGGTGATGCTACGGATGAAACAAGTCATTGTTCAGCACGGAGTACTCCGTCCTGGCGACTACCTATTAGTAGTGTACCGGGCACCGACAAGGCGGGACGACTCTGACGGGATCGAGGCCTGAGACGACAATCCATGCCAGCGCGGGAACAAGGGCGGGCAGATGGATGGGCACATGGCCAGAGTGGACCATTGGACCAAGCGAGCCGAGAGCCCGGAAATGATGGTCGCGGGGTTGCCCAGTTCGGAAATGTTGAGGTCATTGATGGTCGGACAGAGTCGGACAGAGCCGACGCATTTTTGATGAAGGGTGGCAGCTGAAGCCGTGGTGTTGCGTGTCGGCAAAGAATGTCGCCAGTTTCTTCTTCTTGTCTTGCATGCATGTGTAACTGCACATTTTCCTCAGAACAATAATTTTCCAAAAGAAATGGACGGACCGATCAGGCGACCACTCGATGAGAAATTTAGGTCGATCGATGGGCAAGAAAGCAAAGGCAAAATCGGGCTTGCCAACTGCAGCCCAGGCCATCCCGAGTGGTTGGATTCCACGCCCACACTCTCCTCTTTTCCTTGCAGAAGCGTGAACGTGAACGTGCCAATCCCACGATTCCCAGCGATTCCCGGTCGGCATGCCAATCCGAAAACGGTCAAGCGTCAGGGGAAGCTCTGTGATTGGCCCGCGGCAATGGAACACTGTGCCCCTGGAACGCTGGAACGCTGCAAGGGACAGGGGGACAGGGGAAGAGAAGGGAGAAGCGAACGGACCGCGCTGCATTTCCACTGGGAGAGACTAGAAACCCAGGAAACACCATCGGTCACACGCTGTTCATGCGATCAATTCCAGGTTTACTAGTGTGGGTTGGCATGCAATTGACTGACCTGGAAATATGTGTGTTTGGCTTGGAGAGGAAAGAAAAAAAATATCTGGCTGAGGAAAACCATACCTTGCATGAGCACGACATGAACATGAATGTCCTCGGCACATGGCGGCAGCACTCTCACCAACCACCACCTGCACACCGGCATCCGATGGTTGCTGAGGCACGTTCCGTCTGCAAGCCGCGCCGCCCGTCCGGCAAGCCATCCAATCCCTCCAATGCACCTCTCGTCTGATTGCCGAAGGCGCAACGCTTCCACGTTTGGACTGTCGTTCTGCGCTCAATCGGGCCTGTGTCGCTGCCGCTTGCCGCCCGCTCGCTTCCTGTCCAGGGTAACTGTGCCCAAGAGAATGGCACCTGCGTGCTGCGGTTGCCAGATCGAGCGCCAATCTCTCCAATCTCTCCTTTGCTTCTCTGCCCTCCCGCCAATCACGGCCGCCCATTTGTCTCGTAGCCTCTGTAGCGTCGTGCCTTCCCAGCGCACGGTCTGGCCTGGTGGGGTCCAACGTTGTCTTTCTTCTCTTTCCTCCGTCCACCGAGTCCGCTCTCCGCGAAGCCTTGACTGAGGAAAGCAAAGCCCAGCATTGCTTGGCTTTGCATGGGTCCTGCAATCTTCATTCAATCTCTGATCATTCCCATTCCATTCATTCCTCTCCTCTCGCTCTCTCTCCCTCTCTTGTTCCCAAGTCAATCCGGCACCCGACGGCGACCATCTCCCGCCCTCGATCCTTTCGTCCTTTCGCCGTCGCCCACTTACTGTATACACTCGTTCAACTGCCGTGTGTCTGTCTCTCATTACCAAGTAGGTACTTACCGCCAACTGCCGGGCATCCGAGGAACTCCAATTCGCCTCTCCCGACAGCAGGGGACACAGCTTGAAGAAATCGACCCACCATCGACCAGGAACCAGCAACAACCCCAGTTCTGCCATTCTCGTTCCTCGCAGTCGAAACACAATCGCTTGTTCTTTTATCCCAGCATCTACGCCTAATCCAACAACAATATACGCTTTTGCAGCAATTTCATAATCCGGGGTTCTCTCGGTGCTGTCGCGGCTGGGTGCAGCTCCCTGGTGTCACCGACCCAATCTCCCTCCATTGTCGACTCGAGCTCCCTGCCCAAAGTCAAACTCCGGACGAACTGTTGGCCTCAGCTTTGCTGAATGGGACGCCGAGTGGACCTGCGTTGCAGGAATCCGTGAACTGGGATCACCTTTCAAGACGTGAGTGTAATCCGACAAACGCGTTCGACTTCTGTCGTCGCAACTCCATGCCTCGAGAGAGCTCCGCGCACATAGGACTATGGTGATATCAGATGCGCCTCAGCTGCTATGGCCTGCGTTACGTCAATGCGGCCGAGACTTCGTGTCGCTGCGTCGAGAGCCTCACGCCAGGTCACACAGCGCAAGTCGCTCGATGAGACATGACGCTGCCGCCCGCCAAAGGAGATCTCCTGTGGACTGCATATGCTGACCCACGTAACAGTCCCTCACACATAGATAGTCGGACTACATCGCCTCAGTCCGGAGCGAGTCGCGTATAACACGTTCGTTTTGGGTGCATGCCCATGCACCTCGCGCGCTTCGCATCCTGACTTAAACGATACATACTCTCCCTTGGTGCCGATCCTCTAAACCGTCACCATGAATCGATTCAGGACGAAAAAGAGGGCCAAGGATGACCTGGCCGCCAGCCGTACGAGCGAAGACTCGGATCACTCTGGGCTTTCCTTCTTCCGCAAGGGAAAGAAGACCCAGCAGGAAGAGCCCAAGAAGGAGTTTGACCTCTCCACCGCCCTGCCGTCCACCGATGACTTCCGAACCAGCCTGTTGATGGCTAATCTGTCGGCCCGGTTCTCGATGCTGCGCGAACAGGACGACCCCAACACTAAGATTGGCAAGGCGAGCGATGATAGTGTTTTGTTCCCGAAGCGCCAATCGCGCATGGCCGAGTTTGGGTTCGGCTTGAGCTCCAGTGGTCTCTCCGACATTGCCGAAGTCGAGTCCATCCGAGGCAATACCATCCGGACCAAGTCGGTGTCCTCTGACGATCCCGACGCATCTACAACACCCGGAAGCATCATGTCTCGTGGCAGGCCCACTGAGGGCAACAATCTCTTTGGTGGGAGGCAGAGGATCTACAAGGTTCCAGCCAATGCCAGCGGCTTGACGGGCCGCGCAGTCTACGAAGATGATGTCTCCATGTCGGCCTTCCAGCGTTGGAGGATATCCGAGAGGGAGAAGGCGCTCGAGGAGTTGACTGGCGGTTCTGAAAAGGCCGAAGATGACAACAAGGGTGAGAATAAGGAGGAGGCCAAGGACGAGACCACCCAGATCAGCAATGGGTCGCCATTCATTGGGCACAACCGCAAGCGCGAAACGTCATCTACGACTTCGTCTTCGTCAATGGCCGCCCGGAACTCGACGGCTGCCACATTGGTTACCTCCCAACCCGCCTCTTCAGCCAAAGATAACCAATCCTCGTCCTCGAGTGGCGTCACTATTCCCGAGCGAAACGTTATGCGGACGAGGCGTTTGTATGAGCAGTTCAGCCAGGAGTCCACCGACTCCCAGCCCTCGGCCCTATCCAGTTTGGCACGTCCACGGCCGTTTGGCGCCAAGGTAACAGAGGCCTCTTCGACAACCGACACGGCAACCCGGAAAGTTGGTACTACTCTAGGCTCGAGCAAAGTCCAGACAGACCCGAAGCCCACTCTTGGTGGCCAGCCCCCGCTGAGCCCACCTGTGAGTGAAGGTGAACAGGTCGTGCTGCCTATCCTCCCCAAGGACGTGGGCAAGGCCACCGCGCTTGCTATCTTTGACAAGCCTTTAACTTCGTACGACGAATCCCAATATGTCCAGCGCCAACTCCAACTTCACCAGGGGCGCGACACGCCCACGCAGCGGGACACACCCGAGTCCAAAGACGAGAAGAGTCAGGAGGCCCAGCCGAAGACATTGCCGTTGCAGGATTCGCGACTTCCCCCGACTCCGGCCACCGAGGCTGCCACGCCATCCTCCGCGAGCGACAGCTTGGCAGCTCTGGGTTTGAGCCTCGAAGTGAACATTGAACGCCCCGCCGATGAGGATCATCCAGCCTTCCGTAAATCCGCGCTTCCCACGCCGTTGTCTATTGAGACAAAACCAGACGGTGGCAAATCCGACTACCTAACAGTCGGGTCCCAGAACTCGCCGATCGACTCGCCGACGTTGCCCCAGACCACCTCGGGCCTGAGCGGCCTGATCCGTCAGCACCTTCGGATGGAAAGCTTTGACTCGTCCATTGGCGATATTGCCCCGGAACGGTCGGCGGCTGCATCTCGGCCCACTGAGGATTCTAACCCTCGGCCATCGCTGGGAGACAATGGTTCTGCTCTCAGCCCCTGGCCCTCGTCGGACCAGGACTGGATCCGCTCCAATTCTACCAGCGGTCCTGCCACCACGACGACGTCTACTACATCTACGAGCACCAACCCGGATTTTCTTCCCAAGGTTGAAACCTCCGAGTTCAAGGTGTTTGACAGGTCGAGCACCGCCACTGAAGAGGAGACCGATGAATTCGCAAGCCAGCTGACCAACGCCCGGCGGCGCATCCGGGAGAAGCTGACGTCGTATGTGGAATCTGACAGCAGTAGGGCTCCCTCTCCTTCGCTGGCTCCGGCCGACTCGCCCAGCGCAGCGCCGGCCTCCAACAATGCTCTCGGAATCCTGAAGCCCAAGTCGAGCCGCGGGTCGCTCATTGACCGCTCGCGGAATCTCGTGACCGGCCCGTCCAAGGGCCTCAAGGTTCTTGGGCTCGCATCATCCACAATCAGTTCGTCGCCCCAGCCCACGAAGCAGGCGTTTGACGACAAGGATTTCCAATCGCTCGAGACGATGAAGGAAGAGGTTGCCAAGGAGGAGGCTGCCGCTAAGGAAACCACCAGCAGGCCGGCTTCTGATGCGACGGACGACTCCAAGAGGAGCAGCGAGGACAACGGCAAGCCAATCCATCCGGGCCTCAAGGCGTTCCGACAGGCACGGAGGGAACTGCAGAAGCGCAAGGAGCTCGAGACGCTGGCTAGGCATCAGGGGACGCAGCCATCCCAACCGCCGACGGCTCAGGAGGAGGTGCGCGATCCTCGGAACATGCATTCGGCTTCCAGGGCCGACCGGCCCCGGCAACGGACTCCCAGCTCCGAGAGGAGGCCCCCTCCTGTGTCCTACCGCGGACCGGTTCCGAGCGAAGACACGTATTCTTCTCCTGGGAGCACCAGGCCGTCGGGAGAGCGCTCACGCAGCGGGTCGGAGGCGAGCAACGGGCGTGGCCATAGCCGGCCGCCCCGTCTTCGGACAGGCACGATCGACGAAGCTGATCAGCTCGACGCGCCCTATGTGCCTCGGCCGATGATGCGCTCCCCTGGGTTGCCTGGGAAGGACATCAAGGGTTCTCCCTTGACCCCCTCGTATCCGTACCCCTATGCCAACCGTGGCGCGCCGTCTCCGGCTCCTTCGCCTCATCTGGACCGTCAGCGGTCCAACAATAACCTGGCCCTGCAGACCGGGAGGCCCAACCTAGACGTTTTCTCTGGCCAACCAAGCCCTGTCTCGCCCATGGGCTTGCCGTCTCCGGCTCCCTATGCGAACGCGGGAGGGGCTCCTTCGCCGGCGGGGACTCCCACCACTCTGGGATCGCGGCCACGGCTTCCGTCGGATGCGAAGCATTCGCCAGCTTACATGTCGAATCGAGGCCCAGCACCCGCCCCGCCATCTCCGGGTCAGAGGCCGCTTGATGACAGCAACGCGCCGCCGCCTCCCGTCCCCCCGATCAATCCGCGCCGCCGCCGTGACACGGCCGCCGCGGGAACTGATGCCGAGAATGCCGGCCCGCGTCGGCCATTTGTCGGCCCGCCGGCGAACGGTGGAACGTCTTTCGACTACCCGAGCGATGACGACAGCGGCAGCAACACGCGTCCGGTGGGGAAGCTGCGCAAGGCACACCCGGACCTGCAGCAGAGCATGATGGGCGGGCGCACGACGAGGGATAATAGCCCGTCGTATGCGGCCCGGGCCCCGCCTGCGAGCAGGGTCAACGGGATTGTGCCTGGGTCGACGGGCGTCCCGGAGGGGATGATCTAACGGTATTTTTTTGGATGTTGATCTCGATCTGAGATTTCTGTTACAAAAAAGATGTTTTCTTCGTCAGAAGTTTTGCCTTTGTGTTTTTATCAGTTTGTTGTGCTGCTTGGATATTGTATTTCAAGGGGTCCTGGTTTGGTTGGCAGGCACGGGGATATGAAGCAAGGGTTGGTCATGAGGATTATGAACTGGAATTCGAGATACCTCTACTGTTTGTTTGCTAGCATACAAACCGGACACCGCAAGGACGGGTGGGTGTTGGTTGTGTTCGTATTTTGTATCCAGATATGACACGTGTCTTGGTGTATTATTAATTGAACGGCTGGACTTCGCCTGACTTGTTTCCCTGGATTTGTGGGATGGAGAGGCCTCTTTAGTGTTTTGACATGCTTGATCCTGGATTTTACCACTGTCCTTTGGCAATGGAACTTTGGTATATCGAACTCAGCTGCTTGGAATGCTCCCAAGACAGAGTTGTGGGACAAACTTGATCATCCTGTCATGATGCTTCAACGGACCACCCCTCGGTCTTTCGGAATGCCGACGCATAGAAGCCATGGCACTCAAACGTCTCTCCTCTTGTCTGCTTAGTCATCGCTTGGGCCTAGAGCACTTGATGAATGTAAGACGGGGGATTAACTGCCCTACCAGGTCTGTGATAGGACATTGTTTCTCACCGTCATCGGCGCCGCGGTCCGACATCAACCGGAAGATGCCGAAGTTTTGCCAGGCCGGGCGCGTGCACGAGGAACTGCACCAGACACAGTACTACCATGAAGGAATATTATGAACAAGGCTGAAGGAAAGCGGGCAACATCAATGCCCGGTGACTCAGTCCGGCCTGACGGTAGCTGCCGGATATGGATGGTTGGGGACGTTGGAGAACGGTAGAGTAAGAGAGCGGAGAGGGGCTGTTGGAGATGCATTGGAGGTATGTGGAGGGGAAACAATACACATCAGCACCTCAACACAGAAACATAAAAGCTGCTGTCTTACCCAGCCAGACAACAACAATCACAACGACAACGTTGACGAGAAATACAAGACCATCAACTGCCGCCACAGTTCCCTTCAATTATTGACGTCATCACCATGGCATTCATCCGCCCGTGGCAACCCAAGGATGTTGAAGATGGGAAGCTGATTGTAAGTCTGGAGTGAAGCCTTCCCCTTCTTTTTCATCACCACCCCTCTGTCAACAGTTAAGTTTGCCTGTTGACCCTTTACATACACACGCAAATACTATTCTTACCAAACAACCAATCCTTCCTCCCCAACCCCACCTTTTCACTACTCCCTCACTCATGATACCTCGATAGGTAACTAACCTCGACGCAGTGCCGCTCCACCCTTCCCCCCTCCCTCCTCGCCTCCCCCGACGCCATCCGAATCTCGCCCTACCTCTGGACCCTCCCCTTCACTCACCTCAGCCCCTCCACTTGCTTCGTCCTGGACGACGGCACCGGCCGCGCCGTGGGGTACGTCATTGGCACCCCGGACGTCTGGAAGCTGGCGGCGGACTATCCGAAATATGTCGCGGAGGTGCTCCAGTCGGAGGAGGGCTTGCGCGATGTACCTGTCCCGGGGCAGTTGGAGGTGCCTGAGCCGTGGTCTATCAATAATACCCCGGGAAACGATGGACAGGAGGACAAGGTGGTGGTGGAGGTGAACCCGCTCTGTCTGGCGCAGCAAGCGTACAAAGTCGAGTGGCTCATCCTGGACGGGGCGAAAGGGAAGAAAGAGCTGGTCAGCGAGTATCGGGCGATGTTGCACATCAATTTGCTCGAGGGATGGAGGGGGCAAGGGTGGGGGAGGAGGTTGATTGAGAGGTTTGTGGAGGCGGTGAAGGGGAGTGGACGGGATTTTGGACGAGGGATTCAGTTGGGGGTGTCGGGTGAGAATACCAAGGTGGTGCCGTTTTATGAGAAGATGGGGTTTAGGGTGTATCCCGGAGGTGAGGCGGAGGGGTGTGTGTGGATGGTTAGGGAGCTGGAGAGGGACGGGTGAGGTATGAGGAGGTGTTGGCCTTGGTGTGGATGGGGTTGAACGGGTTCAGGTAGTGGTTGTTCACATGGGGGAGCAGGGAGGGCGGTACCTGAGTTAGATCGATGTGTCTATGTTCAAGGGTTCGCTGAAGTGAGCAAGAAATGACTATGTCGATTGTCCAGTACAAAGTCGTCTGACTTGATGGAGTCCCTGCTTGTAGGACCCTGGGTCGAGAGATATAGCTGAGGAACAAAGAAGTGTCTGTTACACGCTGGCTGCCGTCGAGTCCTGAACCAGGATGATGTAAACATGAAGAGTTTGTTCACCGTTGCCAAGAAGTTGCACAAGAGGTAAACAAGCATCAGACACTGGGAAGCCTGAAAGTTTCCCCTGCCTTGTGCGAGCTGATGGCAGAGCTGTGTTGACCACAAACAGACATGGCGTGGCATAATATTGAGAACAATTCAACAGTTGATTATATCACAGCTTTTTCCTACCATCTCATCGAACATGGCAGGTAATGGTAGCCCATGCCGGCCTTTAAGAGAGACTTAAGTGGTTAATGGTGTTGGCTGTTTGCTGGCATCCTCATGACCAACACCAACGTGTCTAGTAAACCAACAAACCCGGACTGTGCTGTCCATGTGAACATGTAATAACCTACCATGTAAGTGTTTGTGAGCCCTCGACTCCTTCTCCCTCTGCATTCCGTGCTTCTCCGTGCTCCGTAACGCCCCGGTGAGCCAGTACATCAAGTGACCTGTACGTGACACATCACAACAAGGTGCTGCTGAGCATGCTCTCATCCCGACGCGACCGCCGCCGATCTCAAATTCACAACCGACTTCGGTTCGTCATGTCTGGCCCATCCTACTCTCTCGAGCGGCGCGTGGAAATCCAGGTTGGGTTTCAGGAGATGGCCGAGATGGCCTTTGACTTGAACAAGTACCGGGCGCTTCGTCATCACCCTGGGTTGAAGAAGGATGCTATGGATGTCATTGAAGGCGGTAAGCCATCCATTCTCTCTCCTCCCCCGTTGTCCCAAGTTTGAGCTTGATGACACGCTCACACTCCGCAACAGCATTCCGCTGGAAATATCTCCTCGAACGCGACATCGTTGCCGCCCCCGACGCCCAAGATGCGCTCAGATCGACCCGGCAGGCTCTTCTGGATGTGATGGACCGGCTGTCGGCAAGCATGACGGGTGATGCGAGGGATAAGCTCATGGACGAGAGGTATAGGGTTTGGTCTAAGATCTATTGAGTGTTGCATGGAAATTGCAGACTACGTAGCTTTCAAGGGGTCGATGACATGGGACGGCATGCTCTCTTGGGGATTCGGTGCGTTGGGCGGTTGACTTGTTCCTTCAGTCAGTGATATCGGTGGCTTTCTTGTTCGTAGTCATTATTGCTGTGCTTGATGCCCGAGAACGTCACAATATGTAGGGCGTAGAGAAACAAGACAGGCTGCTAGGTTCATAGTGAATAATGATGACCTTGAGTTAGCGCTCAGTTCACATTGCTTCAGGGGGAATCCATTCTGTGATGCCTCGATTCGGGGTGAGCCAGGTCGACGATCAGACCAACAACAAGACTTTGAGTTTCTGACGTGGAAACTTTAACCACCCCTGAGGTTGTGAGGAACCCTTTCCATCTAATGCTGTGCTTTATGTCTCACCAAGGTGAGTTGGCGCTCTACACCGAGGTGACCTGGTCGTGGTGTTGAGGTGGCGTCGAGTGTCATCCCGAGAGGAGAAACGCACAGCTCTAATTGAGGATTTATATCGTGACTAACGGCATGTCCAAGATGTTCACTACCGCCTCTCCGCTTTCATGTCGTTCGTTTCCCCAGTCCAGGGGTTCAATACCATCCAGCCATGACCCCCACCAACCACGAGAGTGATCCCGAACTCTTCCCTGTCCTCATCACAGTCTACCACCGTGACCCCCCTCCCAACCATGGCGACAACCCGGACGCCAACGTAGACGGCGAGCCAATCCAGCGTCCGCACACGCCAACCATCATCACCATGTACGGCCTTGCCGAGTCGGCAGAGACGTACGCGGCCCGTCGTCACTGCAGAACCCAACTCAACACAGAACTCCTCCGCGCAAACCCTCCTCCCATTCCCACCTTCCACTCCTCTCCTCCCCTTATTCCTCCCCGTTCTCCTCTTCGCCAACGCAGAGCTCCTAGCACGAACCAACCGCCCACTTCCTCCTCAACACCACCACAGGCTCAACCCGCTGACACCCAGCACAGAACAAGAAGACGAGAAGAACCCATCATCACGCTCCCCGCCTCCCCGACCGCCAGCATCGCAAGCATGTCAAGCATCACCCCCTCCGAGTCGGCCAGCCAAATCGCCGCCAACCAGAACACCGACTCCAACACCAACACCAATGTTGGCAACACCGGTATTCATAATAACAACGACAGCCTGATAACACGCTCTCGCGTCATCGCACCCCGCCACAGCCAGCGCAGCCTGCGCACGTGGATGCAGATCGAGCGGCGCCTGGCCGAGGCGATGGGGTCGTCTATTATTCATGATATTGATGATGATGATGATGATGATGATGATGCTCTTGCCGGTGCCTGTGACTATGACAGCAATATTAACAGGTCCGCCGGGGCCGAGAGGAGGAAGGAAGTTAAGGTCGAGCAGGGGGGGGTTGAGAGTTAGTGGCCGCTGCTACTGCTGTTGATGCTGAGAAGGCGGCAGGGAAGGCGGGCAGGTCGAGATGATGGAGAGCAGATGGGTGGATGAGGATGTGGAGGATTTGTAGCCGCTCATGTTTTGTGTGTATTATCAAGAGTTTTGTGAAAAGGATGTTGGGTTGCTGTGGAATATGAGGAGGAGGGAGATTTGGTGGTGGTGGTGATGCTGCTGCCTTGAGTCTCTTAAGTACCTGTTAACTAAGGGACTCTGAGCCAAGACAACAGCGTCGGGATGGCGATGATGACGGGGATGAGAAAAGCAGCAAAAGGACAAGCCAGAGTTATACTTCAACTTCGTAATACCCAGTGTTTGAAGTTCGTTTTGCTTGACCATGTTGATGTTCCGTTTCATGGTGTGTTACGACTGTTATATCTGCTGGCTTAGCATACACAACAGTGCTTCAGTTAGCATAAGCCAACGGGAAAGTCTGGCATTTGATCACTGAGTTATCCATGCGTTAGACCTTGGATTTGAACCGTAATGGCTGTAAAAGAGAAATGACTGATGCAACAATATGTCAGTTTACTGTTCAAGAACTCACAAACTCAGGAGGTAGGACAAAGAACAGTCCCGTCCGGAGGATTCAGTTGGAGCCGGCTGAGCCTCACCTTCGGCAGGAGGGTGGCTATAGTAATAGGACCCAAGAGCAGGCTGAGAAAGCAGATAGAAGAAGACACAGAAGACGAGCAACAGCAGTGAGTTTCCAAATTCGCCTAGGAAGCATGCTTGTGCCTAGCCATCACGTCCTGATGTATCACCGCCCAAAGAACTGCAAGCCACAGCAACTTCGCGCACCAGGCATGGAAGAACGAGACATAGATGCCATTAAAAGTAACTAATAACACTCCGTGTACAAACCATTAGTAACAACCTGGAGCCTTAATCATGAGTTTCAGCCGTTCATCGTAAAGGAGCCCCAAACAACCAAGAACACATACCCACCCAACCTCCCAGTGACCACGCGAGAATAAAGTCCGCATACCCAACGCCGACCTACCAGGAAGCCAACCTAGCCTATAGCCCCCATACCCATCCATCCCGACCTCCCATGCGACAATCCCAATTTGTTGAGCCAGTTTCCGGTTAGTTATTCATAATAGTCGTACATCACCCTAGCCCTTCGTCATGGACACAAATGCCCACAAGAGAAGCGAAAGGGAGAGAGAGAGAGAGAGAGGACAGAGGAAAGTTTACTCCAACCCCATCCTAACCTCATCCCCCCACTCCCCACCCCTTCCCCTCCCCTCCCGCCCCCGCCTCCTGCACAGCGATCCTCGTCTGCGTCCCGAGCGCAGCAATATCGTCATCCTCCATAGCCGCCGCCGGCGTGGTGCTACTCACCGCGGTACAGCTGCTCGCTGCCCTGCTCCGCGACGAGGCGGTCGAGTCGGCCGTCAACCGCCTTCGCAGGGCCGAGGTCGCCGCCCCCGTCCCTGAGCCAGTCCCCGAGGAGGGGGAGGTGCCAGAGGCGACGGTGGAGGAACGGATGGAGTTGGTGGTTGAGAGGGAGGAGCTGAGGAGGGAGGCTGCGTCGTCGTTATTATTCTCTCGTTTATCTTTCGTGGGGGTGGGGTTGGTGGTGGTGTCTTTGTCAGAAGTTCTGGTGCTGCTGATCCAGCGGCTGAGGAGGGATGGGGGAGGCGGAGAGGAGGAAACGGATGTTGGCGATGCCGGCGGGAGTGCGGTGTCGGGGAGGCCGACGGGAGAGCTGGGAGTCAGGTCGACGGTTGGGACGGCAGGGGTTGGGTTCAAGCCGGCGGGTAGTTTGGCGGAAGAAGAGGAGGAAGTTTTCTTGCCGTTGGGAGTGGCCTCGCCGCTGCCGTTGATGGGTGGTTGTTGTTGTTGTGGTTGTTGCTGGTTAGGTTTCTCTTCCTCCTCATCGTCGTCGATCTCAACCAACTCGGCATCACGATACCACTTCCTCCTCCTTGTCCAACGACCCCACCCATCTTCCCCTCGGCGACCATTCTGCCACTGCAACACATCAGTCAGCCATCCCTTCATCAGACACGAACACGCAATGTACACAAGCAACGGAAAGACCAACCTTATTATCATAATAAACCCACCCCATCCTCCCTCCAGGCCCGTCATAATCCCACTCCTCCTCCTCGTCCTCCCCATCCTCTCCCTCCTTCCCACCTCCCGGCCTGACCGCCTCATCCGGCACCCCGTCCACCCTCCACCTCGACCCTTCCGCCCACTGCCAGCGCATCTTACTCCCGTCCTCCACCTCGGGAAGCTCAAACTCGTGTCGCGGCGGTACCGGGTTGTTGTGCTCGTCCGTCCACGCCGGCCGTTCATAGCTAAACAAGCTCGTCGTCCACCCCAGCCCGATCCAGCGCCGCTGGTTTTCGTAGATGATGAAGGTAAACCGCACCCCTGTGCCGCGCCCTTGGCGAGCGCCGCCGCGGCGGAGGGCTTTGCTCAGTTCGGAGCTGCCGCTGCGCGGGGCTTTGATGGCCGTTGCGAGAGCTCGAGAAGATGAGGTGGTTGAGTTTGCGGACGTGGTGGAGGAGGCAGTAACGGCCCCGCCGGTAGTCGGGACGTCCAGCCCTTCGAAGCGCAGGCCGGTGACGAGAGCGAGCAACCTCCTGACCGTCAAACTGCGCCAGAGGATCACTCTGGTAACGCGGATGACGCGCGAGTGCCAGCTGAGCAGGATCGTGCCCAGGATGAGAATAACCCGCCGGGTGGTGATGATGCGGAACGGCGGCAGGGTCAACAGATACCAAAACGGCGTGCAGAGCAGAATCCGCACAAACAGCGTTGTCAGCGCCGGCCGGGTGGTGGCAGACGTCGGGGTGCGCTGGGTGCTCAGAAAATCTGTCAGCTCGAGCAGCGGTTCCAGGAGGATATTACACCTGGCCGTAAATTCCCTGAGCGTCTCGACAATCTCGTCCAGCGTCTTCTGATGTCGCGTGTTGGTCACCTCCGAAGTCGACCTCTGATGTCCCTTCCCACCACCAGCACTTCCTCCGGCAGCCCCTCCAGAACCACCCGTCTTATTATCCGGCAACCCGTCAACCGACAAATTCTTGCTCCTCTTGTTCCCCTTCCCCTCCGCCGATGCTCCTGCGGCAGCAGCACCACCCCCATCCCCGGGCTCCGCCCATCCGCTGCTGCTCAACGGACTAAACCTGCGCCCATACATGCCCGCAATCAGCACCAACACCAACACCACCGGCCCAGCGACGCGGATAATCACATCCCCGTACAGCACCGCCGCCCAGAACCCCGCCAGCAGCAAGAAACTCTCCCACGGATCCGCCGTCGTCCACGTCAACAGCCCGACAAACTTGTTCAGCGGCAGCAGAAACGGATGGCTGTATGCCAGCGCTCTGGTGATCTGCGGCGGGGTGGCGAGCAATAAAGGCGATTTCTGATGCACCAGGATCGTGCTCCTCAGTTTCGCGGCCGAGGTGGTCGATGATCCTAACGTCGGGGACGCGCCGGAGCTCAGGGTGGCCGGGGAGAAGGCGGCGTATGTCGGGGCCGGGGCGGCGGCGGAGAGGAGGGAGGAGCCGGTGCCGCCGGTGCCGGTGCCATCGTTGCGCGAAGGGGTCGGGGGGTTCAGGTATGAGGTTGCATCTGGGAGGTCGCCGGCGCCGCCACGCTGGGAGCGAGGAGTCGACGACATGTGCTCGACCCAGGGTTCCTGGCGCGAAGGGAGGGGGAGAGAGAGTGGCGTGGTTAGCCCGTGTTCTCGTTGAAGAGTCTCTGATGGGATGAGGAGGGAGTCATGGAATACTGAAGTGTGGGTGTTTTGAGCAGACAGAGGAGAGTGCTGAGTGTTGGAGGAAGAAGGAGATCGCTGATGACGTTGGGGTTGGTTGGAGTGGACGATGGGGACTGGAGCTAGCCACAAGGGTTTCCTCCAGCGCCAGCGCCAGTGACAGTTGCAGTTGCCAGTGACACAACAGAGCTGTACTGCTAACCAGTGAAAAGAGAGAGACAACAAACAATAGAAAACTGTGGACTTTTTTAAAAGAAAAAAAGATTGAAGAAAGTAAAGTACTCACAAAAGCAGCCATCAACACAGTTCGCCGACGTGTGCGAGGACGTCGGCTCTCTGGTTGCTAAGTTGTTGCCTTTGTCGTCAGAGTTCCCAGTCCGGTTCCCCAGAGACTTCCAGTTGGAGCGTCACGTCATAGGGCGGCGTCGGCCAGCACAAGAAAGCTTGATTTCCAGGTTGCGCACGGCCGGCAGGGGTGAGCCGTCAGCTGGCAGCGCGGCTTGGCGGGTGGCAGCAGCAGTTTGGGGTCGACTCAGTCACTAAGACAGAAATGAAGACAAAAACCAGGGATCAAAAAAGGAAGAAAAATAACTAAAACAAAATTCATCTAGAACAAAACTTAGATTGGTGACAAGATGACGACGCGAGGCAGATTACCGGGAGAGATATCGACCTGGCAAAAGGAGCACAAAGACGTCCTCCGTCTCCGTCTCACGTGCGCCAGGTTGACGCCTCCATCTCACTCACTTGCCCCGCTGTCACAGTTGGAGAAAGTCGGTTCGGGCTCCGGATTGCCGACTGGGCAGGCAGTGCACAATCACATGCATTTTTTGACATGGAACTTGGCTCCCATCGTCCATCAGTGGATATCATGGATTTTGTCAACCACACACCCCTCAGCACCATGTGTCATAAGCATGAGGGGTGACTTGCTCAACACCAATACTTTGCTGTAGTAATCAACAATTAACTGCCTGAGCAAGTAGCTGAGCTATGTATGTACTGTGCCTATGGTCTGGTATTACTCGTAAATGCACACAAAAGCCGCCCGCTTGATAGGTATCAGAACCCTCCGTCCCTCTCCCACCAACGCCGGTAAAACAAGACAAGATTATCTACTCCGTGGCTAACAAAGCAGCCCAAGAAGTAGAACCATGTAAAAACTCAGGCAGCAAAACGCAGCAAAACGCAGCAAAAGCACTTCTCCTCCCACTTCCCTCCGTCTCTAATATCGCAGAATCTCCCCAGACAAAAACAAGATGCAATCGCCACGCTCCAGCAACGGGTATCATCTCAACAATTTCCATGGGGTGTTGGGTGGCCGCATCTTCCCTCTTCTTTTCCCCTTCCCTTCTCCCCCTTCTGAGACCCTCTAGTAGCAAAGAAAAATAAAAGGAAACGCAAAGAGCGAGCGAGCGATTAAAATAAGTGTATGAAAAGGCCGAGTGGTTGTATCCTCTCTCTCTCCCAGCTGCCCAAGAGGCGGCGCGTTGTCGTGAACGTCCAGGAAGAAAACGAAACAAGAAAAAAGAGCGATATTAAAAGATCGTAGGCGAAATATATGTGTGCTTCGTTTCGTTTTCGTGTCATCGGTTCGATCCGTCTGCAGGACGGAAGGCTTCACGCTTCTCCAGCCACGGCAATAACTTCCTCTGTGTGCTGATCCTTCGACGACGTCGTCGAAGCACCACCAGCCGCAGCAATCACCGTATCCTCAACACGCTCCTCGGTCGAGCTCGAGTCCTTCGCCGGAGCAGGCTCCCCGTTCACAGCCTGGTCCTTCGCAGGTGCCGGTGCCGGAGCTGCCTCAGCCTCCGACGCGGCCGTCGACACGCTCTGCACCGACAGCGCAGTCGACAGCGTGCTCGACGACGAAACCGCCGACGAAGGCGTCATCGCCTCGTCCGAAAACCGCCACTTGATCGAGTCCGTCCTGTAATCACCACCTCTTGTCAGCTCGTCTGCCTTCCTGATCATAGTGGTAGCAAGACAAAAACTTACGCCTGGCTCACATCCCCCAACTCAATCTCCGGGTTCCACGTCAGCAACCTCTTGCACAACCGCCGAGCATGTTGAACCCCGTTCAAAAACTCCTTCGACAACGTCTGCGCCCGATCCAGCACGAGGGTAAGCGGCTCGCGTTCGTCGGTAAACTTGATCGTCACGACGCACGCGACGCCGTTCTGCGCCGCCACCCGCTCCACCGCCTTGATCTGCTTAGGGTCCAGTTTCATCCCAAAAGGTTCCTCCAACGGGCACAGCGACAGCACACCGCTCTCGTGGTCGTCAATGAGCTTGGCCGGCGGGCCTCGACTTGTCTCGGCGCGGTATAGTTCCTTGTCGCCACTCATAATGCCGGCGATGTCGAAGGTTTCCGCAGGATCTTCGGCCAAGGTGAGCGTAAGCGAAGGAACATCAGGCCGTCCCGAGCCGGATAACTTGACATTTGTCGCTGCCGGCGGTGCTGGCGCTGGCGCGTCGGCCTCGGCGTTGTGTTCCTTCTCCTTTGGCGTGTCGACCGAAGGCGTGTCAATCTGGGGAGGCTGGTCTTTCTGCACCGGCTGTTGGGCATCGGGTGCTGGCGTGGTTGCAGGCTCGGTCGCAGGCTCGGTCGCGGGCGCAGTAGAAGCAGTAGCAGGTGGCGTCGGCTGCCGGCTCGCAGGATCAGAGGAAGCTTTTTCGGAACGCTGAACGTCCTCGGCCGCAGAGCTCTTCAGCTCAGCAGCCACCGCCGGAGGAGAACCAGTCCGCCCGCGCCCATCCGGAAGAGGACGCCTAGATCCAGCAGATTTCGGGGACTGAGCCAGATTCTCCTGCTCATTCGGTGTCGTCTCCCCCTCAGCAGTAGGCTGCACAGGTGACACCGTGGGTGATGCCGCACCATCCGGGTTCCTTGAGCTGCGCGCATGGATCTTATACACACGCCTCGAGTTGGGGCCGGCGCTAGACACAGAACCCGTCCTCGACGGCGGCTCAGGGCTCACAGCGGCGCTCCGTGGGGTCCTATCCGCATTGATAGCCGTGAAGCTGGTCGTCGGAGTCTGCAAAGTAAGCGCTTGAGTCGCGAGGGCCACCATCGATGCCGAAGCAGGCCCGTCCTTCGCAACCGTCGACTCCACGTCCGACTCTGGCGGGTTCCTGGCATCAGTCATCTCCACATCTTCGGCCCCATTGCGAGAGGGCTCCTGGCGTGGCGCAGCTGCGCAACGAGTCAGCATAACCGGTATCACACCATATACATGAATCAACCGCACAACTTACCAGTGCCATTGCTCAAATGGTGGCCGTCACCAACCTGGCGCAGCACCCTCCTGTAGAAGTGATCCCGTGCCTCCTCAAAGTACGGCACGTTGCGGGCCTCCGGATCGTTGAAGTCCAGGGGCGAAAGATACGAGGCCCTGACCCAGCCCACAGTCCACGACTCCCTGTCGTGGCTATCGATGCAAAGAACCGGGAACTCGCGCTTCCTCTCATTGTGTCCGCCGCGCTCATACCCCTTGGCCCAGCCCTTGATGCCGACAATCTCGCCATTCATCTCGTGATAGACGTAGCACCTAGGAAGCTTGAGGGATTCGCCATCCTCGGTGGTCTCTTTGAACAGCCCCGTCTCGGCGAGTGTTCCAACCAAGCCAGCCGGAGAGAGATCGCCCCATGGCAGGATGAGCACGGGGAACCGGATGTCCCGATCGTGAGCCACATAGAACCTGCACACCATGGGCTCGATAAGATTCGACGCGGTGGCCGCCTTGTGCTGCATGATGAGCTGCTTCTGCGCGTTGAGATCCAGAGGCGGAAACCCGAGTTCTGCGCGCTTGGCCTGGCTGAGGTTGTTGGCATTGAAAATCTTGTAGCCGGCCTTGAAAGCCATCAAGACGGCCTGGTTGTTCATTTCGGCCTTCTCTTTGGTGCAATCCACAACCTTGTGACCCAGAACCTCAATCGCGAGCGCGTGTGCCTTGGACATGAAGCCATGTTGGGCGCTCGCGAGATGCTTCGCGGCACCGCGGAGTGGGTGTTCGCCAAAATGCACGCCGTGCTCGTCGCACCGGAGGATGTACCAATCGCCGGTCGAAGGCGGGAATTGAACAATGATGTGCTTGTACTGGGCAGGCTTTTCAGGTGTGCCAAACACCTCGTCGAACGTGATAGTCCTCTCGGACGGCGGTTTCACCGGAGTAGAAGTTGGGACGACTGCGGATTCGGCGGGCACAGCCGGAGCCAGGGGTGTCGGAGATCCGGTGGGGGACGGTGCCCTGCTGCCGTCCTCGAGCCTCGTGCGCTTGGCCCGGTTGGCATCAAGGATCCGAGCTTGAGCGTCCTGGTCGTCTGCTCTCCGCTTTTGAGCTGATCCTTCACGCTCCGGGCTGACCCTGGCCGACGGAAGAGGCGTGCGAAGTCGTGTCTCGGCGGGACTGGGGCCAGGGACTGGTTCCCGGGGAGCATTGCTGGGAAGGATGTGTGGCAAGACTTGCTGGGGCATCGGAGACTTTTCCGGTGACGCCATGCGCGGCGTTGTGAGGCCGTTGGCGCTCTCTCTGGGCTGCGGGTGAGGCGCGATGGGGACCACTGGGCTGCGCCGCATCATCGGGTCTTGATACCTCTCCGGTGGGTATTCGGGGTGGGGTGAACGGACTGCTGGTGGGTAGCCGTTCGATTCCAGGACAGCGGGTCTTGGGAGGTGTGCTAGAGGTTCCACGGGCCGGGGAGGAGCTGCAACGGGGGCAGGGGGGTAAGGTTCGACTCTTTGAGGAGCAGCATGCCAGTCTGGAGGATAGGCATGTGGGTGACCCGGGAACCTTGGAGGTGGTGGAAGGACGGTAGGCTCGAATACGGGCTGGGCCAAGTCAGCAAAGACAGAGAGACAGGGTAACCCGAGACAAAAATTCGAAAACATACCTTGCTCTTCATAGCGGCATTCACGGCAGCAAAGAGCTCCTTGTCAAGCTTCCGTTTCTCCTCCTCGAACTGCTTCCTCCGCTCCTCGGCCTGGTCGTGATAAGCGCGCCGAAGCATCTCCAACTCGAGAGTCTGGGTCCGATGGAGAGTGCGTTCAAGACTTTCCCGAGCTGGTGGAGGGAGGTTGGCGGCGAGTTCCGCCCTTTGAGCATCGAGTTGGGCGTGGATGATGCTGGCATTTCTCTCATACTCTGCCCTGGCATGGTGCTCCTGAGCCCTGTAGTGACGAGCCAGCTCATCCAGCTTCTGCTGCACTTCCATGTACTTGGCCTCGGCCCGCAGGGTCTCGAGCCGGAGGCCTTGCTGGGCCGTCATTTTGATGATACAGACTGATCTCGACGTGAGGATCTGGGAGGCATGTGTTAGAGAGAGTGCCCAAAGGGGAATAAAATACAAGATAAAAGTATGCCTAGAGACGAGAAGGTAAGTTGAAACTAAGCCAAGTAACTTCGCCCACGACTAACACTGGTCAGGCGTCTTTGTGTGTTATCAGGCGCTGGCAGGATGGTGAGACCGAAGTCGATGGTGTTGGTCATGGCGCCAACACATAAGTGTGCCGGTAGCGCCAACGAGCCAACAAATCAAACAGGCTTTCTTGTCAGGCCTCATGAACCGGAGGATGGCACACCATCGCGCCAATTCTGGCGTTGCACCTCCGCCGTCCCTCCACTGGCTTTGCGCAGATCCGAAATGTCCAACAGCACCCCGTTGGATATGAGGGACCCAAAACACCACCTCGGAGCCAGGAGTAAGTTGGAAGTTGACTGATGTGGGGGGAGATGGCAGAGGAGTGTAGTAGAGACGGGGCAGCTCAGAAAATCAAGGTGAGTTGAATGAGATGAGATGCAAAGAGAAGTGTGGGAGAGAGGCGTTATTGAGCTCATGTGCCGTGGCAAACGGCCTCGAGTCCTACAATCAAACGGCCAGGTTCGGGAATAGGCAGCATCTGCAACCAGTTCCCGACGCCCTTCAGGGCCGCGGCGTATGAAAGGACTCACATGCCGTTCCAGAGGACCGACCCAGAGCAGGCAGCAGCAAGCGGAAAGCAAACAAGACACAGCAGAAGACGTACCTAAATCATGAGCACAAACCGGCAAGGAATGCAAAGACCTTTAGTCGGTAGTCAAATGCAATGCGGCAGCGAGGTGATGTTGATTTGATTCGGTGAGGTGCTATGCAAATGTTTGTTGGTTGTGATTATGCCGGTGGCGACGACAGTGATGGTGATGGTGGTGATGGTGATGTTGGGTGGTGTTGGGTGTAGACGGAAAGTCGGAAGAGGAGGGAAAGGAGGAGAAAGGAAAGATGAGATTACGGATGCCACGGACTAATGTTACAAGTTTAAGGTCGGGTAGAGACTAGGGCGGTTGCTCTAGACTTGCTGGGAGATAAGGTTAAGCTTTCCCAGAAGTCAGGTTCGGGGTTCCCAAAACGTCAAGCGTGGCGTGGAAAATGGAGAGTGCAAGGAAAAGTATCGCATTTGCTTATTTTCTTACTTATTCGAGCATATTGTGGCAACCCATCACGCCAGCTTAACGTAAAGGGGGGAAAGGGACGGGGGTGCTTGGAATGCGAGGGACCAATGTAAGCTATGGGGACCTTTTTCTTCTACGAGGTCCTGTCGGCAAGTAGGTCGACTGGCTAACCTGGCCTGTGACTAAAACTAGACGTAAATGGAGATGCACGGATCACTCGGTACTCCATCCTGAGTAAGTGCGCACGTTAGGGGGGGTACGGAGTATGAATGAGGATGGAGAAGAAGGAGTCAGAAGTGGATGGGTGGATGTCCGTACTACTCGGTACCCGGTCGGCTACCTACGTTGCTGTCGCGTCGTCATCCCATTCATTTCATGCATGGTTCGTCGATAAAAAGCGGCTGCCCTGCACACACACACACACACACACACACACACACACACACACACACACACACACACACACACTACGTAGTACGTACG